>NC_136274.1:16941797-17239297 GCF_964187855.1 Myxine glutinosa
CTGGTCTCCTTCTTCACAGAGCTATTTTCCAAATGGAGCAAAAGGGGCTGGGCCAACTCTTCACAGAGGTCTTTTCCCAATGAAGCAGATGGTTCTGGGTCACTTCTTCACAAAGATCTTTTCGCAATGGAGCAGAGGGTGCTGGGCCAACTCTTCATAGAGGTCTTTTCCCAATGGAGCAGAGGGTGCTGGGCCAACTCTTCATAGAGGTAATTTCCCAGTGGAGCAGAGGGTGCTGGGCTGCTCCTTCACAATTATCTTTTCGCAATGGAGCAGAGGGTGCTGAGCCACTTCTACTGAGGTCTTTTCCCAAGGGAGCAGAGGGTGCTGGGCCAACTCTTCATAGAGGTATTTTCCCAATGGAGCAGATGGTGCTGGGCCAACTCTTCAGAGGTAATTTCTCAGTGGAGCAGAGGGTGCTGGGCCAACTCTTCATAGAGGTATTTTCCCAATGGGGCAAAGGGTGCTGGGCCACTTCTTCAGAGGTAATTTCCCAATGGAGCAGAGGGTGCTGGGCCACTTCTTCAGAGGTCTTTTCCCAATGGAGCAGAGGGTGTTGGTCCACTTCTTCACAAATATCTTTTCCCAAGGGAGCAGAGGGTGCTGGGACACTTATTCAGAGGTAATTTCTCAGTGGAGCAGAGGGTGCTGGGCCAACTCTTCATAGAGGTATTTTCCCAATGGAGCAGACGGTGCTGGGCCACTTCTTCACAAATATCTTTTCCCAAGGGAACAGAGGGTGCTGGGCCAACTCTTCATAGAGGTGTTTTCCCAATGGAGCAGAGGGTGCTGGGCCACTTCTACAGAGGTAATTTCCCAGTGGAGCAGAGGGTGCTGGGCTGCTCCTTCACAAATATATTTTCGCAATGGAGCAGAGGGTGGTGGGCCACTTCTTCAGAGGTCTTATCCCAATGGAGCAGAGGGTGTTGGTCCACTTCTTCACAAATATCTTTTCCCAAGGGAGCAGAGGGTGCTGGGACACTTCTTCAGAGGTAATTTCTCAGTGGAGCAGAGGGTGCTGGGCCAACTCTTCATAGAGGTATTTTCCCAATGGAGCAGACGGTGCTGGGCCACTTCTTCACAAATATCTTTTCCCAAGGGAGGAGAGGGTGCTGGGCCAACTCTTCGTAGAGGTGTTTTCCCAATGGAGCAGAGGGTGCTGGGCCAACTCTTCATAGAGGTATTTTCCCAATGGAGCAGAGGGTGCTGGGCAACTTCTTCACAAATATCTATTCGCAAGGAAGCAGAGGGTGCTGGGCCAACTCTTCATAGAGGTATTTTCCCAATGTAGCAGAGGGTGCTGGGCCACTTCTTCACAAATATATTTTCACAAGGGAGCAGACGGTGCTGGGCCAACTCTTCATAGAGGTATTTTCCCAATGGAGCAGAGGGTGCTGGGCTGCTCCTTCACAAATATATTTTCGCATTGGAGCAGAGGGTGGTGGGCCACTTCTACAGAGGTCTTTTCCCAAGGGAGCAGAGGGTGCTGGGCCAACTCTTCATAGAGGTATTTTCCCAAAGGAGCAGGGGGTGCTGGGCCACTTCTTCACAAATATATTGTTGTGGTTCTGAGAAATGTACATATTGATTAATAAAGGTTAAAGGTTTGCCCCCATAGTTAGTCCACATGCAACACGTAGGCCACCTTAGAACATTAGTTATTTCATAGTATATGTGAGATAAGGACATTTCCAATAGTGATACCTGCGTTGTGTAAAGAAATAAATAAGAGTAGGCCCCGTTCATTTTGCAGCCCACCCTCCAATCGACCTCATTGCGCACCATCCAGTCTGCACCCCATTCCCCATTGTGCACCATCCAGTCTGCGCCCCATTGCCCCTTGCATTAGGATGATGAAACCAGCCAAATGCCATGAGGTAAGGTCTGGAAAAGGGGCGGAGCGCGAGGTCGGGGGTGTGTTCACGTCAAGCAGATGTCAAGTGCGTAGCCGGTAAGACCCCAACAACCAACCAGGGCTCCATGGGCATGGCCTAAGGGGCGTGGTGACAGCGCGTCTGGCAAATTCGAGAGGGTTCGCTGGGCGGCGCTATATAACTGCGCACGCAAAGCCCTTCCACAGGACTGTGCGGAAAGGTCTGAGCTCGCTCGCATGAAGAGGACTGTCCAGGACTTGCACGATTGGTGCATGAAAGAGGCCTGATTGGAGCTCGCCCTGTTTGAGGACTGGTTGGGGGAGGTACTGTTATCCTGGTTTTGGCTTTGGGCTTGCTGGGAGCGCATATAAAGCGCCGGTATTTCTATTACGTACGTGGCCGTGAGTCGCGAAGTAACCACTAGCCCAGCCTTACCAATCCCCCCATATAATTGTCCAATCCGCGCCAACGACACGCGGAGAGCTTGCCTGCCGTCTACCATCGTCTTCGTGGTACGAGTCTGGGACCGGAGCGAGCTGTGGACGCGATCCTTTGGACCATCGCCTGACCATCTACATACCCCGTGTGAGTCTGAGTCTGAGTGCGAACGGGCCCGTGTCCAGGGATAAGTTAAGACAGTATAAGGCTGCCCTGTGTATCTGCTTCTTCGTCTTCTTCTTCTTCTTCTTCACTGTACATTGCTTCTTCTTCTTCATTGTACAAAGTGTAATAAATTGCTTGTTCTTGCTGTTTCCTCTTAATTTGACCGTCTTAGTGATTTCTCCATTGGGTAAATGTGGCACGATTCGGAACCGCTTAGAATCGGGTCTAGTCATTGTTAACAGCTCGGATCACGGATCGCTACCGCTCGGCATTCCCATCTAAAACCGTGGTTTGGGATGGAGTTATTTCCTTGCTTCCTGGACGGTGTTAGTAATTAGGTAATAAGAATTCCTCTTACAACCCTATTTAACGCCGTCCAGAAGGAACGTCATAGCACCGGATCACGTCGACTACATAAAAGACAAGGGGATTAATCCCCCCTTGGTAAGGGGAAGGCTGACGTCTGAGATCCGCAACATTTGGTGTCAGGGAAGTGGGATTGGACCCGAAGTGCGCCTAACGCACTCAAAATTACGAGTGGACCGAAATTTATAAAGATCCAAATTAAATCGTGCCATGGATAACCAAGGCGGTCGAATGCCGGTGTGGGAAATAGAAGAGGGGTTAGAATCAACCCAGGACCCCAGGGAAGAATTGGGACAGTTGGCAATGGAGGAGGACACCGATGAGGGGCAGGTAGCAGGAGGAGAACAAAATGGTAGCGCCTCGCACATGGCCGCGGCAGCCGTGCCCGAGATGCCAGAGTACATGCGAGTATTTATGATCCAGATAATGGCAAAATTAGACACCCAAAAGGACGAGACGAAAGCTCAGGGAGAGCAATTGGGAAATCAAATTGGGAAATTGGAAAACAAGATGGGGGGGCAATTGAAAGAATTGGGGGACAAATCAAGGGCAGAAATGAAAGAATTAGGGGACAAAAATAGGGCGGAAATGAAAAAAATGATGGGCACCCAGGAGAATAAATTGAGGGAAATGGGTGATAAATTGGAAAACAAATTGGGTGGCCAATTGAAGGAAATGGGGGGCCAATTGAAGGAAATGGGGGACAAATCCACCTGGGAAATAAAACAAATGGGGGATCAATTGGAGGAGGTAAAGAATGGGCTGGAAAGCAAAATGGAGGCCCAAAGGAATGAATTGGAACAAATGAGGGTGGCATCTAAGAGGGAAATAGAAGAGATTGGGGGGGGGGGGGGACATAAGGCATGGGTTGAACAAAGAGGCCGCGGGGGTACGCGACGAGGTAAAGCAGTGTGAGGAGCGTGTGGAGAAAGAGGTGAGGAAGAGTACGGCTAGGTTACAATGGGGTATAGAGGAGTTGACGCGGGAAGTAGAGAAGCTGACGGTGGGACAGAAAGAGTTAGGGGAGCAAGTGGGTAAGAACACGGCCGTGATAGGGGGGCTGAAATCAGCACAAAAATAGATAAAAAAGGAACTTTTAGCGACGAAGAAAGAGTGCCAGATGGTACACGAGGGGCTGACAAAGAGGTTGGATGAGGTGGTAGAGACGTTGGGGGCGAGGGATCAAGAAGTCAGGACCCATATAGAAATGACCAAGGTGGCCTTAGAAGAAGAAATTGTGGGGGCGCACCGGGAAATAGAAGTGGTGAAACAAAAATTAGAAGAAGTAGAAGAAGGGGTGAGTGAAATTAAAAAGAGATGAAGGGAGACTAAAAATGAAATAAAGGAGGAGGTGATGGAATTTGTGCAAGGTCTGTGTTCACATCGTGATGACGTGCTTGCTAACCAAATAAGGAGTTTGCAGGTGGCAGAGGAGGAGCGAAGAGGAAGAAGCGCCGAGGTGAGTGGCGATAATGTCGGAAATGTATATGGTGTGAGGGGAGGTTCAACGAGCTTGGGAGTTAGCCTAGACCCGGGCGTTCGTGAGAGGCCAATTGTAAGGTGTGTGACTGGTCCGGAGTGAGTGGAGAGAGTGTGTGTGCAGGGATGTCCGACCATGGGGATTGTGAGAGGTGTTGGTGAGCCGGGGTGTGCGAGAATGGAATGGGTAGCAGGTTGCGACGAGGCGACCCAAGCATCGACACCGACAGGGGTAGTCTTTAGAGGGACGGGGGACGCACGCGAGCCCCCCGGGAATAGTGTACTGTGGGGGGCCCAAACGGTTCGGCCCCACGCTAATTCCGCAGGGAGCGATGCACGGGGTCCGGCTTTCAGGCGGCCATAAGGTCCCACTCGCACCGTATGACGGCAAGAGTGATCTGAGGGCGTACCTGGCGCAATTCGACCATGTGTGTAGGAGTAACGGCTGGAACCAGGACGAAGGTAGGGTACACCTTGTGGGGGCACTGCGCGGCGTGGCGGCGGAGGTTCTGACGGCCTTACCACCGGGTGCTATCACCCTGCCAGACCTCCGCTTGGCCCTAATTAATAGATTTGGCATGGAACAGCAGAGCGAGCTTGTTAAAGCTCAGCTCGCGGTGCGAAAATGAAAGCCCCAGGAGACCATCGGGGAGCTTGTCTATGATATTCGCCGTGCAGTGGGGATAGCGCATGCTGACATGGCAGCGACCTCCCAGGAACGCCTAGCGCTGGACCATTTCATTCAGGCCTTCCCAGACCCTGAGCTTCGGCAACAGCTCACCATGTGGCGCCCGTGGACCTTGAGCCAGGCGGCCGATGCTGCGGCCCGTTGGGAGGCAGCGAGGCCCCTGGCCCGGGGAAGCGAGTGTCTAGCAGTGGCGGTGCGCCAGGTAGGGCCCGTGGCTGGTGGCGGCCCCCCAAGGGGGTTCGCCCCTGAAAGGGGCCCTGACCTGGAAAGCATGGTCCGAAGGCTGGTGGACCAGCATCTGGTGGGACCTGGACCATGGCAGGTGGCTCCGGAGGTGGCACATGGCAGGCCATGGACAAATGCCCCAATTAGGACCTTCGGGGGGGGGGGGGGGGGAATTTGGAATTCTGGAGGCAAGCACCTTACCAGGTGAGGTGCTTTAATTGTAGCTGGCTGGGTCACCGTGCGTGGGAGTGTCGAGCTCCGCACCGGTACAGACCCCGGCAGCCAAGACCATCAACTCCACCTTGTACGGGTCGGGCTAGCCGACCCCAGACACCCCCCTGCCAGGGCCCGGGAAACTAGAAGGTGCCGAGCATACAGGGCTGTGTTCGGCAGTAGGGGATGGTGAAGTGCCCTCATTGACGCGACAGGTCATCTATTGTGGCCAAATTGGTACAGGTGGCTTGACAATTCTTTTTCAAAATTGCCGGCGTGGGGGTAGACGCCATAGTGGACACAGGAGCTAGTGCCACGATCATCAGCCCTGTGATCCTTAATTCGAGTGCAGACGGCTGGGATAAAATCCAGCGTCTGGAAAATTATAGTTTGCAGCTGGCTACCGGGGTAATGGCCCCCATCATAGGGCGTGGTTTTGTAACCCTCAAGTTGGGGTCGGTAAAAAGGGAAATAGAAGTTTGGGTGGCGGAGGTGTGCGACCCATGCCTAATTGGGTTGGATCTGTTGACTGCCAGCGGTTGTAAAATCGATTTGTGCTGGGGGACCTTGCAAGTGGGAATAGATGAGCTGCCATTGAGAGGGGTGAGCACAGCCGAGAGGATGGAGCTGTAGGCTTCTGAGGCCGTGACCATTCCCCCGAGGGCCGAGGCAATAGTGACGGCCCGATGGCTAGCTCACCCAACATGGCAGGAGTCCTGCGGCCTGGTCGAACCGGTGGCAGCACAGTCCATCCCGGGTTTAGTCGTGGGCCGCACCCTCGTAAAAACGGACAGGCCGGTGGTGGCCGTCCGAGTAATTAATATTAGTACGGAACCACGCACTATAGGACGGGGCACGAAGATAGCCGGCTGCACCCCAGTTAATGAAGTCGCACCAGTGAGGGACGAGAACGTCCAGCCGAGCCGGCCCCAAGGGGAGTCTTCAAAAAGTACTAGGAATTGACCCGATCCTGTTTGTGAGATGGTATATCGAAGTAGCGTAGATTTGGAGGACACCCAGAGGGAGGCCTTACACGAATTAATTGAATCCCATTTGGATATCTTCTCCTTGTCCTCCGAGGATATTGGACGTACGGGCCTGGTGAAACATCAGATCCACACCGGTGAGGCCCGGCCTATTCGTCAGCCCGCCCGACGGCTCCCTTGGAGCAAGAGGGAGGAAGCTGATGGGCAGGTAGACAAAATGCGCAATGCAGGTATCATTGAGCCCTCGGGAAGTCCTTGGATGTCATCTGTTGTGTTGGTTAAAAAGAAAGATGGGACCACGCGTTTCTGCGTGGACTATTGCCAACTGAACAACGTGACACTCAAAGACTCATATCCCCTGCCAAGAATTGATGACACCCTCGATGCTGTTGCGGGCTCAAATTGGTTCTCAACATTGGACCTCAAGAGTGGGTATTGGCAGGTGGAGATAGATAGGGCAGGGAAGGAGAAAACGGCATTTTCCACAGGTAAGGGGCTGTATCAGTTCACTGTGATGCGGTTTGGTTTGTGTAACGCCCCCGCCACCTTTGAACGATTGATGGAGCATGTACTGGGCGGCATGCCATGGCAGTCATGCCTGGTGTACCTGGATGACGTCCTGGTACATGCTAAAACATTCCCCCAAGCCATAGCTAATTTGGACCAGGTGTTTGGGTGCCTCAGACAGGCAGGGTTAAAGTTGAGTCCGAGTAAATGCACTTTGTTTTCTAAAGAGGTGGCCTATCTAGGTCACGTCATTGGTCGCGAGGGGGTAAAAACAGACCCAGGTAAAATTACAGCGGTGGAGGAGTGGCCCGCACCACGTACCATCAAGGAGGTGCGGGGATTTTTGGGACTCTGCTCCTACTACCGGCGCTTTGTGGCAAAATTTGCAGAGTTGGTCCGGCCCCTTCACTGGCTTACGGAGAAGGGGGCGAGATTTAATTGGACAAGGGAGTGCCAAGAGGCCTTCCTAGCATTGAAGGGGTGTTTGACATCCGCACCCATTCTAGCATACCCCACTATTGACGGGACATATTACCCTGGACACGGATGCAAGCAAGGAAGGATTGGGCGCAAGGAAGGATTGGGCGCAGTTTTGTCCCAGACACAGGGGGGGCGTGGAGAGAGTGATCGCGTATTATAGTCGGGCCATGAGTAGGCCCGAGCGAAATTATTGCGTCACTCGTAAAGAGTTATTGGCTATGCTGGCTGCCATGAGCCATTTCCACTCATACTTGTACGGGCGGAAATTTCTGGTTCGAACTGACCATTCCTCCTTGCAATGGCTCCTCCGGTACAAGGAACCTGAGGGCCAAATTGCAAGGTGGTTGGAAAAGTTGCAGCAGTACGATTTCAGTGTGACCCATAGGGCTGGGAAGGCCCATGGGAATGCCGATGCACTCTCTCGACGTCCTTGTTTGGGGGAAAACTGTAAATTTTGTGCGAGACACGAGGAGAGGGAACAATTGGCAGACTCCACCCTTACCCTCGTAGTCCGTGCAACCCGGGTGAGAGGGCCAATTTTGCCACTAATCGCAGATGAAGAATTTGGAACATTGGCTTGGAGCACGGCCCAGCGCGAGGATCCCGTACTGGAACCGGTGTACGAATGGGTTTGATTGGGGCAAAGACCTAATGGGGAAGAGGTCACCCCCCTCGGGGCGCCAACAAAGGCATATTGGGCTCAGTGGCAAACCCTGGAATTGAAAGATAACATCTTGTACCGCAAATGGGTGGAGATTCCCTCTGAGAGAACTTCCTGCCTGGTGATAGTTCCAGACAAATTTAAGAACATCATATTACAACAGGTGCATGGTACCCGCTCCGGCGTCCATTTGGGCAGGCCAACGACAACATCTCGGGTACGCCGGAGGTTCTATTGGGTAAATATGGGGCGCGATATACAGGACTGGTGTCGGAGATGCGACGCCTGTACTGCTAAAAAGGGACCAGCACGGAGGATGAGGGCCCCCCTTAAATTACACCAGGTGGGGGCCCCCCTTGAGCGGGTGGCTATGGATATTCTCGGACCACTACCCCGCACCCACCAAGGTAATAAGTACATCCTTGTTGTAATGGACTATTTCACCAAGTGACTGGAGGCCTATGCCCTCCCCAACCAAGAAGCCGGGGTGGTGGCACAGGCCTTCGTGGAAGGATTTGTATGTCGGCATGGGATTCCGGAGGAGCTGCACACCGACCAGGGTCGAAATTTTGAAAGCCAATTATTAAAAGACGTGTGCAGACTCCTGTCAATTAGAAAAACAAGAACAACGCCCTGAAGACCACAATCTGACGGGATGGTGGAACGGTTCAACCGAACCTTGATCCAACAATTGGCATTGTTCACCACCACCCATCAGGATGACTGGGATGAACATCTCCCGTATTTGTTAATGGCCTACCGAACCAGCCAGCACGGGGTCACTGCATGCAGTCCAGCGTTGCTTATGTATGGGCGGGAGTTGCGGGCTCCCACCGATCTGCTATGCGGTCCCGTGCCCATCACCCCTGATAGACCGCCGGGGGAGGGCTATGCACGTCACCTAGAGGAAGGCATGGAGAGGGTCCATGCCTTCGCACGCCGCCAGCTTCAGCTGGCGGGTGCCAAGATGAAGCACAGGTATGACCACCGGAGCCAGGGGAGTCAGTACGCTCCGGGGATGAAGATTTGGTTCTTCAATCCCCGGAGGCGGAAGGGTAGGTGTCCCAAACTCACCTCACCCTGGCAAGGCCCAGGGGTCGTTCTGGCGCAAATTTGTGACGTGGTCATTAAGATGAAGATGGGGCCACGAGCCCTCCCTCGGATCGTCCACGCCGACCGGGTAAGACCCTGCACCAGCGAGCAGGCGCCCTCATGGATTGCCTCGGCTTTAGAGGCCGAGGCAGGACCAAGTACCTCTAATGATGGGGGCTCACAGTGCGAGAGGTCTGGGGGGTGATAGGGGGAAGTAGTGCCCGGTGTAGAGGGATGGTAGCTCTACCATCCCTCACTTGGGGCACATGAGCAATAGATTTATGGGGTTTGGTAGTGTAAACTAGCCTAGGGTGGGCTAGGATAATTGTTAGGGATTTAGAGAAATGACAATAGGAGACTGAGAATTAAGTATTGACATTGATACCGGTCGAGGGGACGTAGTCAGATTAGGTGGATGATAATGACGATGGATGTGCTTAGTGTAAAGGAAAGATGGGGAAAGCACAAGTATTAGAGGGAAGTATTTAGCTAGATGATGCTGTGTGTGTGTAGTAGTGTGGAGAAATTGTGTTTGAGTATGAGGATGCGCTTTAGGCGCAAATGAGGAATTGAGAATGAGAATCTTTGTGGTGAGAGTGAGAAAATGAGGCATTGGTCGAGAATGGTTGTGTGTGTGAGTATGGAATGGAACTTGGTGAAATGAGGCAATGGAACTTGGTGAAATGAGTCAATGGTCTGGGATGACCGAAGAAAGTGTATGGCTGGAGTATTGTGGACAAGTGTAAGTGTGTTGAGTGAATGACCCTGCATGGTGTGCAAGTGGAGAATTGTGTGGAATAAATGGTGTGGAGTGAGTAGTGTGGCATGAGTGGTGTGGAGTGCATGGTGCGAAGGAGTGGATGGGGGAAGATGGACCCCTTCACAAATACCCGGGGAGGGTAGTTTAAAGTTAGGTAGAGGGAGTAGGTAAATTTGTTGGATATTGATATCTGTGGTGCAGATAGTAGCATGTTGTTGCTTTGAGGGGTGCATGAGTGAGTGGAATGGCTGGGCGAGTGAGCCTGTTGGAGAGTATGGTTATTGGGGCACTCCGCCACTGCTAGTCTGTCGGCCAGGTGAGACCGCAGGTAGGCTCTGGGAGCCAGGTAGTGTTCAGTATAGAGTTCAGTGGGGCCTGAGGATCCTAAGGGAGGACCCGGGTAGCCCAATGCCAGAGAGGGCATCACGGGGTGAGAGAGCCAGGAGGGCCGTCCCCAGGTTAGGGTAGTCGCAGGAGCTGGGCAAGCTCGGGTGGCGACTCCAGTGGCGGAGGTGCGCAGGTAAGTAGGACTTGCTGGTAGAGCCACACGACCCAGCCCCGAAATTGTGCGAAGGCACAGATAGAAAAATTGGGGGAGTGAGACCCGAAATTGGAAGAGCACCACAGGATGGTCAATGGGAATTGGTTTTTAGAACCACATAGTGTAAAGAGGCCAATTGGATTGGCAGGGCAAGACCCCGGGTAGAGTAACTGTGTTAATGTCAATTAGAGGATAGTTAGGATGAAATCTCTTCGCACCATCCACATCCACTCACCGAGGTGACAAGACTCCACACCGGGTTTTGTAAATGATTTGGAATGAAAGACGCATCATGACGTGGGTGAGACATTGTGTGATATTCCATCCCTTCCTTCTTGGGAGGGATTGAAAACGAATTTGGTTTCGGGGGAGATATGGGAGACAAGACGGTAGAGACGGAATTTGTAAAAGTGTAAATACGGGGAAGGGCAAGGGTAGAATAGGTGACATGGGGGGTCACGTACGGCTAGGGACGAGCTTTCTCCGCTCGCTCTCCAGTGCCCCTCATGTCGCATTACCTTGTGATTACGTGTACCCTTGTGCCCTTTCCCCCGCTACCCTCTGCTTTGTCTTTCCTCCCCACCCATGGACCCATTATCTTTTGTTGAGGGGAGTGTGCAGGTGCCCTGAGTGTGTGGCTGCATCTTTGTGCTGCACGCTGCTGCCTGCCGCCTGCACCGGTACACCATATGGACCACACGTTCTGTGGCCTGGCACCTTTGCTTGGGCAGACAATCACGGCAAACGTTATCTTGCCCTGCGGACCACTGTTTTTTTTAGTGGCCCCAATGCCATGCAGTCGGACCACCTAAGTTGGCCCTACTGGCCAAAATAAAAAGCGAACACGGTTTGTGCACTTTTTATTATTCCGGTGTGCCAGGAAAAGAAGATCTCCAAGTTATTATGGCACACCGAAGAAGAAGATGCAGCCAAGATACAACGGCCCAGCAGCCAAGCAAACACAAGACGTCATTTGTTTATGAAATGGTTTTTGTGCATTTTGGTGCTTTTTGTGCATTTTGTTGTTATTTTTGTGCATATGGGTGTATGGTGTATTGGTGCAGGGCATTTGGTGTTTCCTCTTCTCAAAATTTCTTCTCTTTCCCACAAAAGACAGGTCCTGGGTTGTAGTATTGTAAATAATTAGTAGTCTTGTAAATAACATGCTCCCCACCGGCTTTATGTGTAGTTTGGGAATTATTTCCGTAATTCGGTTAATTGTGGGCGTGAGTCTGTTAGATAGTACACAACGCAGTAGGTGGGACATATCTAGTGTTTAAAACTGTCGCACTCAGGGTGTTAGGTTAAATGTAGAGGGAAACTACCACTAAGTGTCACACTAATTGTTAAAAGGTAGTGCTGACCCTTGCATCAGAACCGGTCGGGCTCACTGGTGTGTGGGTCTGGCACGGGGACGAGCCTAGCGAAGGAGGGGTGCAGTGTTGCGGTTCTGAGAAATGTACATATTGATTAATAAAGGTTAAAGGTTTGCCCCCATAGTTAGTCCACATGCAACACGTAGGCCACCTTAGAACATGAGTTATTTCATAGTATATGTGAGAAAAGGACATTTCCAATAGTGATACCTGCGTTGTGTAAAGAAATAAATAAGAGTAGGCCCCGTTCATTTTGCAGCCCACCCTCCAAACGACCTCATTGCACACCATCCAGTCTGCACCCCATTCCCCATTGCGCACCATCCAGTCTGCGCCCCATTGCCCCTCGCATTAGGATGCTGAAACCAGCCAAATGCCACGAGGTAAGGCCTGGAAAAGGGGCGGAGTGCGAGGTCGGGGGTGTGGTCACGTCAAGCAGACATCAAGGGCAGAGCCGGTAAGACCCTAACAACCAACCAGGGCTCTGTGGGCATGGCCTAAGGGGTGTCGTGAGAGCGCATCTGGCAAATTTGAGAGGGTTCGCTGGGCGGCGTTATATAACCGCGCACACAAAGCCCTTCCACAGGACTGTGCGGAAAGGTCTGAGCTCGCTCGCATGAAGAGGACTGTCCAGTGCTTGCACGATTGGCGCATGAAAGAGGCCTGTTTGGAGATCGCCCTGTTTGAGGACTGGTTGGGAGAGGCGCTGTTATCCTGAGTGATTGCAAGGACTCGTTGAGGATTTGGCTTTGGGCTTGCAGGGAGCGCATATAAAGTGCCGGTATTTCTATTACGTACGTGGCCATGAGTCGCGAAGTAACCGCTAGCCCAGCTTACCGATCCCCCCATATAATTGTCTGATCCGCGCCAACGACACGCGGAGCGCTTGCCTGCCATCTACCATCGTCTTCGTGGTACGAGTCGGGGACCGGAGCGAGCTGTGGACATGATCCTTTGGACCATCGCCTGACCATCTACAAACCCCGTGTGGGTCTGAGTCTGAGTGCGAACGGGCCCGTGTCCAAGGATAAGTTAAGACCGTATAAGGCTGCCCTGTGTATCTGCTTCTTCTTCTTCTTCACTGTACATTGCTTCTTCTTCTTCATTGTACAAAGTGTAATAAATTGCTTGTTCTTCCTGTTTCCTCTTAATTCGACCGTCTTCGTGATTTCTCCATTGGGTAAACGTGGCACGATTCGGAACCAGTTAGAAACGGGTCTAGTCATTGTTAACAGCTCAGATCACGGATCGCTACCGCTCGGCATTCCCATCTAAAACCGTGGTTTGGGCGGGAGTTATTTCCTTGCTTCCTGGACGGTGTTAGTAATGAGGTACTAAGAATTCGGCTTACAACACTATTTAACGTCGTCCGGAAGGAACGTCATAGCTCCGGATCGCGTCGGCTAGATAAAAGACAAGGGGATTAATCCCCCCATGGTAAGGGGAAGGCCAACGTCTGAGATCTGCAACAATATTTTCACAAGGGAGCAGAGGGTGCTGGGCCACTTATACAGAGGTAATTTCCCAATGGAGCAGAGGGTGCTGGGCCACTTCTTCACAAATATATTTTCCCAAGGAAGCAGAGGGTGCTGGGCCAACTCTTCATAGAGGTATTTTCCCAATGGAGCAGAGGGTGCTGGGCCACTTCTTCACAAATATATTTTCACAAGGGAGCAGAGGTTGCTGGGCCACTTATGCAGAGGTAATTTCCCAATGGATCAGAGGGTACTGGGCCACTTCTTCACAAATATATTGTTACGGAACCCAACGTCGGCCTATGGTTCCCCTTTGAGGGGGGATTAGGCCCCTCGTCTGTTACGGACCGACGTGGTCCCGGGGGTATGACGCCACGCCCGGTCAGCGCTGGATAGGGTTTAAGGCCCACAAGTCCTATGACCTAAATACCAGCGCTTCCCGGTACGCGAAGGAACACCCCCCGCTCACGGCCGCAGCGTAATGGATGTTGCGCCGAGCGAAGCGAATCGCGGCATGAGCCGTTTACCAAGACTAGACCCGATCCTGAAACGTTGGCCAAATCGTGCCACAGATATTCAATGAGGGAAAAGACAAAGACGACACGGATGTGAAGAAGAGGAAGACGAAGGCAAAAAGGTTTGAAATACGACTATTATTTATTACTATTTACAAGACCAAAATAACCAAGGAAGAAGGAAAGATAATAAAATAAAGACAGAAGGAATCAAGGAGACACAGTGCAATGCTAGCTTACCTATAGTCTTAATTAATACCCAGGACAGAACAAACAAAAGGCAGACTCACACGAATGGGGAATGGAGGCAGGAGTGAATGGCTGGACCGGGGGGAAGGTTCAGCTCGGACCAGAGGACGGCCGGGCCGGGAGGGAGCAGCCGCCGCCCTTCCTCAACAGCAATGCTGCCGTCAACGCTCAAGCTGCGGCGGTCAAAGCTGCGATGGTTCCAGCTGCTGCGGTTCAAGTTGCTGTGGTTCAAAGCTGCTGTGGTTCAAAGCTGCTGTGGGGCATCCCTCTCTCCTCTCCTGGATCACGCAGCTTGGTGTCTCTCTCTGAAGCTCCTTTTTGTGTAACTCTTAGAACTCAATGGTTCGCTCTCCGTGCTTTCTCAGGACTCCTCTGAGGTGGGGGCACCTCCCATGGGTTATATATAGCCCCACCCTTGAACCTCTTCGAACCTCCCCGATCGCTCTTCCTCCGCCCTCTCAAGCCAAACCCCTCGTGCTTGGTTGGTTGTTCGGGGCTGGCTCACTCCTCCCCTCTATTACGAGGTGGAGACATGCCTTTCTTCTCCGAGTTGGAGCACATGGGCAATGGCGGCGAATGCAGTTGGCAATAGAGGCTTTGGGAATGGGGCTTTGGGAATGAAAGGGGATCTATCTATTTGAATTCGGTGCAATGGAGTGTCAATTAATGGAAGACAAAGCCTTAGCCTAATACACAGAATAAGGAAATAACTACCAACAAGCAGGGAATCTATGATTGGCTAACGTGATTGTATATGACCTAATTACGGGACGCACTTTGACCTTTATACACAGAATGGAGGCAGGAGGGTGATATTTTACAATGTACTACACAATAAAAAAAACACAATTCTCATATCCACAACACTGCACCCTCCTCCTCTTAGGCACGTCCCGGGCCTATTACATTTACTTTTAGTGTGGCACGTAGGTGTAGTTCCCTCTACATTTAACCTGACCCTGAGTGTGACAGTTTTAAAACATAAATAAATATGTCCCGCTGCTCCATTGCACCATGCCTAACAGATTCACGCCCACAACTAACCGAATTGCGGAATTGTCTTCAAACTAAAACACTTACGGTGGGGGCGCATTATTTACAACGACGCTATTTTATCTACAAAACGCAACCCAGGACCTGTGATTGTTCTTTTGGGGGGGAGAGACAGCTTGCCCTGCATCGACACACCAGAAAGCACCCACAATGCACCAAAGCACCCTCAAGCACCAATCGGTGCACAGTCATCTCAGTTCAATAAAAATAAACAAACCCCTGGTGCTGGTCTTCCTCTTCAGCTCCCTCTGCTGGCTATGGTTCTTCCAGTTGTTGTCATCTTCTTTGCTGGCAGCCTATTTGCAATAATAAAACTTGCACAGAACGAGTCCGTTTTTATTTATTTATCGCCCACAGGGCCGACTAGGGGTGGTTCACCTGTGGGGCATAGGTGCCCGGTGGCCAAGGTCCGCCAGCAAGATCTCGGGCCTTCATGGCTGGTTCCAGCAGAGGGGCCATGCCCCAACCCATGGGGTCCATAAGTGGTGCTCAGCCACAGACATGTGGTCCATAAGGTGGTGCATCGATGCAGACAGCTGTGGTTGCGAGAGTTCGGGCGCATAATGGCGGACTCCCGCACACTCCCCTCGGCGCCCAGTGGTGCACAGTCCTCATGTGGGAGACAAGGGGGGGGGGGGAAAAGACAGGTGAGCGAGGGGTAAGGTCACAAGGGTACACATCACTAAAGGCAATGCAAGGCGAGGTGCGTATGGAGACGGAGCGGAGAAAAGCTCGTCCCTACCGTACGTCACCCCCACTGTTACCTACTCTACCCTTGCCCTTACCCCATATTTACAACAATCTACACATCACAAATCCATCACTAATGTCACGTCTTCCCCATAATTCCCCTACACCAAATTCGTCTTCACTCCCACTAATCCAAAATTTGCCATCACCCAATTCATCATCAATCCTCATAAGGAGGAAGAGATGGAACATCAGCACAATGTCACACCCACGTCATGATGCATCTCACAATCCAAACATTTGCACAAAAATAATAAAAACATGGCATGGTGTGGAGGTACGTCACCTCAGGTGAGTGGATGTAGATGGTGCGAGGAGATCTTCATCCTAACTACCTTCTAAATGACTTTAATACACTTTACACTACCCGGGGTCTTCCCTGCCAATCCATTGGCCAACTTACACTATGGGTTCTAAAAACCAATTCCCATTGCCCAAACTGTGGTGCTTCTCAATTTGGGGTCTCACTCCCCCGATTCATCTCCCGGTGCCCTTGCACAATTTCCGGGCTGAGTCGTGTAGCTCTCCCAGCAGGTCTACCCACCTGCACACCTCCACCACTGTAGTTGTCTCCCTGCTCCTCACCTAACCTATCTAACTGGGAAAGGCCCCTCCTGGCTCTGTCACCCCTCGGTGCCCTCTGGCACTGGGCTACCCGGGTCCGTCCTCCGGATCCTCAGGCCCCATCCACAACTCTACCGGCTCCCAGAGCCCACCTGCGGCCTCACCTGGCCGACAGACTAACAGTGGCGGAGTGCCCATAACTACAAATGGTCACGCAACTACCACAACCCCCAAGGAACTGCAGCCGCATGCAGCTGAAGCTCCGAGGGAGTTGGTGACGTAATGTCATGGTCAAGGACCATAGCCTTCAACTGGCATCGTTCCGAGCATAACTCCCAAGGGATTCGGACCGGCATGCAGTTGGAACCCCAAGGGAATTGGTTACTCCGGACACCAGGTGGGGAAACTATGGTGCGCCATGATCATAACTACGAATTCAGCCACACGCCCACCCATTCCACTTTACTCATGCACCAATCACAACACTCCTGTGCAACTACCCGCAGCACAGATGCCAATATCCAACCACAATTTACCTGTACCCTCTACCTAACTCTTAAACTACCCTCCCCGGGTATTCGTGATAGGGGTCCACTCTTCCCCCATTCACACCTTCGCACCATCCACTCCACTCCACAGTTTCCACCATACTCACTCCACGACCATCCATGCCATACTCCATATATTCCACACTCCATGTATTCCACACAACCATTCTCCATACCTCCTGTAGTTGCACACCTGTGCAATCACACCTGGTACCACCTGCACCCTCCTTCCTCCCTGGACCATTTGGGTCAACACAACACACATCACCATCACTCCCTCATACACTGCTCCATACACCTGTTCAGTTGCACACCTGTGCAATCTCAATACAACTCACAATCACAATCATTTACTCATACCCTGCTCAATACACTTTCGATACTCAAACACACGGCATCATCTCATCTAACTACTCCCCTCTGGAACTTGCGCTTCCCAGTCGCCCCTTTAAACTATTGCGCTCCCTCGTCATTATCATCCAACTAATCTACCTGCGTCCCCACTACAGGTATCATTGTCACTACCTAACCTTAGCGTTACCTATGGTCAATCTCTAGGTCCCTACACACTATATTCTAACCCTCCCGGGCTAGTTTTCACTGCCATAAACCCCATAACACTAGTGCTCCTTTGCCCCCGCTGTGAGGGATGGCAGAGTTGCCATCCCATCACATCGGGTATCTCTCACTACCAATTTGGCTTTCCAAATTCCAACCAATCAAAATTTTTCCAATTACTGCCAATTCTATTCACTTTTCTAAATTTCGGATCAAAAATACTATCCTCATCAGTCTACTCACTTGAGCCTTGGTGCGTTGTTACATTCTCAAAGCCCGGCTTCACACAGCCGAGCAATGAACGCGGGTGGTTTGGTCGCCTGCAGGTTGAATCCGTCCGGCTTTCAGTTCAAGGGAGGTGGTTTGGTCGGGCCGAGGTTCCACGCATCATCGCGGCTCGGAACCTTGCGGTCTCCGGCCCGACAACCAAGGCTCGCCCGGTCGGAACCCCGTCCCCGCCACCAGGGGGCACCGTCCCGCTTCCTCCTACTCGCCCCTGAACCGGACCGGTCGCCTCGCCCGACAAGGCCCGGACTCGACCGTGCGAGGCCCAGCATCCAACAAAGGGCGCCGCGCACCGAGCGCCCGCTATCCGTCGCCCTAACTGCTAACCCGGTCAACATCGATGCTTCACTTGCATGCTCACACCACGCGACCCGTTTCATACTCACAAAGCCCGGCGTTCCAACGCCGTCCGTATATTCCACACACTCCGTCCATTCCACCAACGCACTCCCTGTTATACACCACACCTCCCGCGCACCTTGTTGCGCACTCTCCTCACTCGGTATGTACTCCGTACCACTCACCATGGGCGTGCACTCTTGCATCCACCCACTACCGCGCTCCGATGTGCTCCCTCGCACTCGCGCCACAACCATCTCAGGTGTGCTTCCTCGCACACGTTCCACCACCACTTTACTCTCCGTGTCACACTCACCCTCGCACGTACACTCCGTATCGCTTTCACTCCTTGTGTCACACTCCGTACACCCCGATGTGCATTCTCGCTTGCACTCGGTTTCACACTCGCGCTCCGATGTGCCCTCTCACACTCGCGCCACCACCAACTCACTCTCCGTACACCCCGACGTGCAATCTCGCTCGCACTCAGTTTCACACTCGCGCTCCGATGTGCTCTCTCGCACTCGCGCCACCACCAACTCATTCTCTGTGTCACTCTCCGTACACCCCGACGTGCATTCTCGCTCGCACTCGGTTTCACACTCACGCTCCGTCCGATGTGCTCTCTCGCACTCGCGCCACCACCAACTCACTCTCCATACACCCCGACGTGCATTCTCGCTCGCACTCGGTTTCACACTCGTGCTCCGATGTGCTCTCTCGCACTCGCGCCACCACCAACTCATTCTCTGTGTCACACTCCGTACACCCCGACGTGCATTCTCGCTCGCACTCGGTTTCACACTCGCGCTCCGATGTGCCCTCTCGCACTCGTGCCACCACCAACTCACTCTCCGTGTCACACTCCGTACACCCCGACGTGCATTCTCGCTCGCACTCGGTTTCACACTCGCGCTCCGATGTGCCCTCTCGCACTCGCGCCACCACCAACTCACTCTCCGTACACCCCGACGTGCATTCTCGCTCGCACTCGGTTTCACACTCGCGCTCCGATGTGCCCTCTCGCACTCGCGCCACCACCAACTCATTCTCCGTACACCCCAACGTGCATTCTCGCTTGCACTCGGTTTCACACTCGCGCTCCGATGTGCCCTCTCACACTCGCGCCACCACCAACTCACTCTCCGTACACCCCGACGTGCATTCTCGCTCACACTCGGTTTCACACTCATGCTTCGTAACACGCTCACCCCTTGACGCACACTTTTTTTCCACACGCGTGCCATTTCCACTCACACGGGACCCTTCACCAATGCCCGGGTGCCATATTGATCCCAATCGCGCGAAAATTCTTTTGTCGCCAAACATCCTTCTACAAAATCTCCCCGCACAATACACAGCACGACTCACCTGGGGGATCCTCCTGCTTCGCTCCAACACCACCTGCAAACTTTCATTGGTGTTATTAAGCACAGCATCGTGATGTGAGCAGGGACTTTGCACATTTTCCATTCCTCCCTGCTGCGAGTGCTCTTCTAAGCCCCCGGTCTCTCCAATTTCAATTCCAAGCACTTTTTCTTTATTCACCACGACGACCGTTGGCTGTATTAAAATTCCCTCTTCTACCTCAGCGGTCGCCGGCTGCCCCATACCCCGGGTCGCGATTTCTACCCCGGTCATTTTACCCGCGCTTTTCTCCGCTTCACTCAACCAGCGCTTCTCGACCCGCGTTACCTCCTCATGCACCCCTGGGACCTGCTCGCCCGATCTGCCCCCAAGGTTCTCCCCCACTGCCAAATTGGTCCCCATCTTCCTTTTTGACTCTGCATTCATTTATTTTAGTTCCTTCGTCATTTGAACACCCATGTCGTTAATTTTCCTGGTGGATATGAGCCCCTGGGCATACATTTCGTTTTCCTCATTCCATTGGGTCAAAAATTTCGACAAATTTGCAAAAAATGGATCCCAGACCGCTGACAACGCGGGCTCGACTGCCGCAACCATGTGCGAAGCGCCGCCATTTTGTGCACCTGATACCCCCGCGACCGCACCTTCTTTGCTCTCCTCTTCCACTATTCCCACTTCTTCCCTGGGGTCCTGGGTTGATTCTACCCCCTCTTCTATTTCCCCCACCGGCATCCGATCATCTTGACCATCCATGGCACGACTTAAATTTAGATGTTATTGCAATCTCGGCCGCTCCAAATTTTGACCAAATTTTTTTTTAAAGATGTTTAAAAATTTGGTTCGGGCCTCGAATCCCACTCCTGGCACCAATTGTTACGGAACCCAACGTCGGCCTATGGTTCCCCTTCGAGGGGGGATTAGGCCCCTCGTCTGTTACGGACCGACGTGGTCCCAGGGGTATGACGCCATGCCCGGGCGGCGCTGGATAGGGTTTTAGGCCCACAAGTCCTATGACCTAAATACCAGCGCTTCCCGGTACGCGAAGGAACACCCCCCGCTCACGGCCGCAGCGTAATGGATGTGGCGCCGAGCGAAGCGAACCGCGGCGTGAGCCGTTTACCAAGACTAGACCCGATCCTGAAACGTTGGCCAAATCGTGCCACAGATATTCAATGAGGGAAAAGACAAAGACGACACGGATGTGAAGAAGAGGAAGACGAAGGCAAAAAGGTTTGAAATACGACTATTATTTATTACTATCTACAGGACCAAAATAACCAAGGAAGAAGGAAAGATAATAAAATAAAGACAGAAGGAATCAAGGAGACAGTGCAATGCTAGCTTACCTACAGTCTTAATTAATACCCAGGACAGAACAAACAAAAGGCAGACTCACACGAATGGGGAATGGAGGCAGGAGTGAATGGCTGGACCGGGGGGAAGGTTCAGCTCGGACCAGAGGACGGCCGGGCCGGGAGGGAGCAGCCGCCGCCCTTCCTCAACAGCAATGCTGCCGTCAACGCTCATGCTGCTGCGGTTCAAGCTGCTGTGGTTCAAAGCTGCTGCGGTTCAAGCTGCTGTGGTTCAAAGTTGCTGTGGTTCAAAGCTGCTGTGGGGCATCCCTCTCTCCTCTCCTGGATCACGCAGCTTGGTGTCTCTCTCTGAAGCTCCTTTTTGTGTAACTCTTAGAACTCAATGGTTTGCTCTCCGTGCTTTCTCATGACTCCTCTGAGGTGGAGGCGCCTCCCGTGGGTTATATATAGCCCCACCCTTGAACCTCTTCGAACCTCCCTGATCGCTTTTCCTCCGCCCTCTCAAGCCAAACCTCTCGTGCTTGGTTGGTTGTTCGGGGCTGGCTCACTCCTCCCCTCTATTACGAGGTGGAGACACGCCTTTCTTCTCCGAGTTGGAGCACATGGGCAATGGCGGCGAATGCAGTTGGCAATAGAGGCTTTGGGAATGGGGCTTTGGGAATGAAAGGGGATCTATCTATTTGAATTCGGTGCAATGGAGTGTCAATTAATGGAAGACAAAGCCTTTTTTTTTTTTTTTTTTTTTTTTTTTTTTTTTTTTTTGTTTTGTGTTGTATACAAGATCGAGGCTCGTGAAAGAGCGAACATTAATCACACAGAAAGACAAACAGACACATAAAACAAATAACATCGGGAGCGGTAGACAAGATGGGGAGAGAGGGGGAAGGACACAAACACAACATTTGAGAGCAGGGACCGAGAGACATGGAGACATCGAGAGATCTGTGGGAGGGAGAGGGCTTTGGGGGGGAGGCATGTGAAGGGGGGGAGGCATGTGAAGGGGGGGAGGCATGTGAAGGGGGGGGGGGGGTGGGAGAGATCTCTCGCTAAGGCTGGGCCTTAGCCTAATACACAGAATAAGGAAATAACTACCAACAAGCAGGGAATCTATGATTGGCTAATGTGATTGAATATGACCTAATTACGGGACGCACTTTGACCTTTATACACAGAATGGAGGCAGGAGGGTGATATTTTACAATTTACTACACAATAAAAAAAACACAATTCTCATATCCACAACAATATTTTCACAAGGGAGCAGAGGGTGCTGGGCCACTCTTACAGAGGTAATTTCCCAATGGAGCAGAGGGTGCTGGGCCACTTCTTCACAAATATATTTTCACAAGGGAGCAGAGGGTGCTGGGCCAACTCTTCATCGAGGTATTTTCCCAATGGAGCAGAGGGTGCTGGGCCACTTCTTCACAAATATATTTTCCCAAGGAAGCAGAGGGTGCTGGGCCACTTATACAGAGGTAATTTCCCAATGGAGCAGAGGGTGCTGGGCCACTTCTTCACAAATATATTTTCACAAGGGAGCAGAGGGTGCTGGGCCACTTATACAGAGGTAATTTCCCAAGGGAGCAGAGGGTGCTGGGCCACTTATACAGAGGTAATTTCCCAAGGGAGCAGAGGGTGCTGGGCCACTTCTTCACAAATATCTATTCCCAAGGAAGCAGAGGGTGCTGGGCCAACTCTTCATCGAGGTATTTTCCCAATGGAGCAGAGGGTGCTGGGCCACTTCTTCACAAATATATTTTCACAAGGGAGCAGAGGGTGCTGGGCCAACTCTTCATAGAGGTATTTTCCCAATGGAGCAGGGTGCTGGGCCACTTCTTCACAAATATATTTTCACAAGGGAGCAGAGGGTGCTGGGCCACTTATACAGAGGTATTTTCCCAATGGAGCAGGGTGCTGGGCCACTTCTTCACAAATATATTTTCACAAGGAAGCAGAGGGTGCTGGGCCACTTATACAGAGGTAATTTCCCAATGGAGCAGAGGGTGCTGGGCCACTTATACAGAGGTATTTTCCCAATGGAGCAGGGTGCTGGGCCACTTCTTCACAAATATATTTTCACAAGGGAGCAGAGGGTGCTGGGCCAACTCTTCATAGAGGTATTTTCCTAATGGAGCAGAGGGTGCTGGGCCACTTCTTCACAAATATATTTTCACAAGGGAGCAGAGGGTGCTGGGCCACTTCTTCACAAATATATTTTCACAAGGGAGCAGAGGGTGCTGGGCCACTTATACAGAGGTAATTTCCCAAGGGAGCAGAGGGTGCTGGGCCACTTCTTCACAAATATATTTTCACAAGGGAGCAGAGGGTGCTGGGCCACTTCTTCACAAATATATTTTCACAAGGGAGCAGAGGGTGCTGGGCCAACTCTTCATAGAGGTATTTTCCTAATGGAGCAGAGGGTGCTGGGCAACTTCTTCACATATATATTTTCACAAGGGAGCAGAGGGTGCTGGGCCACTTCTTCATAGAGGTATTTTCCCAATGGAGCAGAGGGTGCTGGGCCACTTCTTCACAAATATATTTTCAGAAGGAAGCAGAGGGTGCTGGGCCAACTCTTCATAGAGGTATTTTCCCAGTGGAGCAGACGGTGCTGGGCTGCTCCTTTCCAAATATATTTTCGCAATGGAGCAGAGGGTGCTGGGCCACTTCTACAGAGGTCTTTTACCAAGGGAGCAGAGGATGATGGGCCACTTCTTCCCATAAGCAATTTTTCCAAAGGTGGGGAATGGCCCAGGTCGGTCTGTAACCTCGGGGCCATGCACAAGCGTGACTGTGAAAACGAAAATGACTGAAATTAAAGGAACCTCAAGAAAGGGTTGAAGCCCAGTGTGGTAATAGAAGAGTTAAGGGACAAAGGGACATGCGTTTATAAATGTAGTTAGTCACCAAAATAAGCAGTAACACTGTGTTACAAAAGACACCGTGGTGTGTGCGGTGATGGTATTAATGGGTCATGACATACATTCCAAAGTCAGATTGGAATTGCTGTGTTGGACCCAAGATAAACAAGAATGGCACTCCGTAGAGAGTATTCTTCCGCCATGCATACAGTTTACGTTTTGTATACCACTAATAGGCAACATATGGATTCAGACCTGAACGAAAATCGAATCGGCTTGTTCTCGTCACCAAACCAATTCATCCACCCAGTTTTGTCATAAGTCGTCCGCAACGTTTTGAAATATCGTGCTATATATAGTTTTTGGCCATATATCTCAATGGTGAAGAATCACTTAAATATTAAATAATTCTCTGATCCGGATCCATATTCAGATCTTCACCAAAATCGAACCAATTCGTTTCTGTCACACAACCAGCCTGTCCATCAAGTTTCGTAAGAATCCGACCACAACTTTTTGGGATATCGTGCTAAATATTGTTTTTTGTCCAATATCTCAGTGGTGAAGAATCACTTAAAAATTCTCAGATCCATATCTGGATCCTCATCAAAATCTAATCATTTCGTCCGTGTGACATACCCAACCTTGCCACCAAATTTTGGC
This sequence comes from Myxine glutinosa, assembly GCF_964187855.1. Taxonomy (NCBI): domain Eukaryota; kingdom Metazoa; phylum Chordata; class Myxini; order Myxiniformes; family Myxinidae; genus Myxine; species Myxine glutinosa. Next base: position 16,966,190 of record NC_136274.1, read on the forward strand.
CGAATCCGTTGACAGCTTTTTGAGATATCCCGTTCACGGGCAAACAACCAATAAAGACGTCGTGCACAGCAAAATCCAACCCCCCCCCCCCCCCCCCATTAAACACACATTAGCACGAACATTAAACACACATTAGCACATAAAACCCAAAAACATTAACGGACAAAAACAATAAAGGGAGAGGGAGACAAGATGGGGAAAGAGAGGGAAGCACACAAGCACAACAGTAGAGAAGAGGGACATCGACAGATCTGTGGGAGGGAGAGAGCTGGGAGGGAAATCAAAAGGTTGCCATGGATACATAAAATTGTCTGTTTAATTAACATTTAACATGATGATCTTAATCAAAGATCAGTTCAGTCGGATGTAAATTGATTATTTTTCAGACGAAAATTGATGATTTCAGAGGTTTGACCTTGAGTTGACCTTTTACCTTTCGACCCCAAAAATAGATAGTTTTCCAATTCCGTAATGTACTATGCAATTGCTCTTTAATTGTCAGGTTAATCGGATGAAAATTGATTATTTTTCAGATGCAAATTGATGGTTTTGGAAGTTTGACCTTGAGTTGACCTTTGACCTTTTGACCTCAATAAACAAACAGACACGGGTGAAAACAATGTCCATACACCTTCGGTGGCGGAGGTAACAATGTGATGTGCAGAGACTTAACGTATTTATCGTTTTGCCAAACTTGGCCATTACATGCGTATTGGGGTGCTGGCCAATTCAAATAAACTTCAACCCAGTGGACCCACACACAATACTGTGCATGCTCAACAATTGAAACGGATATGGGAGAAATATCTGAGAACCAATAATTTGAGTCACTAAATGAGTATGATGAGTACGACAGCCACTTGATTACTTTGATGATGATACACACGAGTGTAGAGTACAGTTGGATGAGTTCCGTATGCGTATATATGTTGGAACCCATCTGTGGATCGGTCCCATCGGCCGATGGGTCTGACCCATCTGTGGATGCACGAGAAATGACAATGCAGACCCATCGGCCGATGGGACCGATCCACAGATGGGTTCCAACATATACAGTACATAGTCATACACACTTTTACATTTTATTGTGTTACGGACTGAATTTAAACTGGATTAAATTGAGATTTTTTGTCACCGATCTGCACAAAATACCACAAATATAATGACAAAGTGGAAACATGTTTTTAGAAATATTTACAAATTCATTAAAAACTAGTACACCCGCTCACTACGGGAGCGGCAAGGGGAGTCATGTTACTAGCCTGCGCTCACGAAGCGAAAAGCGGGGTTAAGCATTCAAGTAAGTACGTACGTGTGGCGTGTGCCGTGTCTGCATTTAAAAAATTCATTTTCTCGACAACCGTTGGTCCGATTGACACGAAATTTTACCATAGAAGTTACCGCCTGTATAATTTTTTATTCATAATTACGACGTCATAGGTCACGTGGTATGGACGCCATCTTGGAAAAACGTTACACCTCTATATCTCCCAAACCACTCAATGGAAAAAATGGAAACATGGCTCATTCTCAAGTACTCCCCATGGGCAATAAGATATGTTGATGATGATGTCATCGTTGCCTTAATTATGACGTCATAATTCGACAAGTACAACGCTTGATCTGATCAGTATGAAAAAGCAAAAATTCCTCTGCAACTGTTAGTCCGATTGGCACGAAATTTTCAGAATATGAACGGCTCCTCCTGTGGAATTTTTAAAATAATAATTATGACGTCATAGGTCACATGTTACAGGCTCCATCTTGGAAAAAAATCGGAAAAAAAAGTTGCACCTCTATATCTCCGAAACCACTCCATGGAAAAAAATTGAAACATGGCTCATTGTCAAGTACTCTGCTTGGGGAATAAGATATGTTAATGATGATGTCATCAGTGCCTTCTTTATGACGTCATAATTCGACAAATACAACACTGGTCCATCCGATCATTTTTTTTTCTTTTCAGCAACTGTTGGTCAGATGGACACGAAATTTACACCAAAGGAGCGCCTCCTCCTGTGAAATTTTTAAAATGATAATTATGACATCATAGGTCATGACCTGGCTCATTGTAAATAACTTCCGTTTCCGGTCTTGCTGGCGAGGGTTCGTTTATTCTCAGCTCTCCATGCTATCCATCGAAATCGAAGTTAAGTAATTGTTCCCATTTGTATTTTCGTTATAACTATTTATTTTATGGTGTATATATTGTCTCCCGACGAAGATTTTCGGTGCAAATCTTTCATACCTGTATTGATAATCGTGTTAATTCGGGTCGTGTTTTGAGGCCTTGTAGTTGTACAGTGAACACTGTACAACCTTGAGGCTTTGTTTTTCTCTCAGCGGTCCGTGTTTTTGTGATCCAATAACTTTCGTTCTCTGTTTTCCCAATCTTTTCACCCCATAGCCCTCTTCCTTGTGTAAATCACAACTCAAAAAAATCCAAAAAAAAAACATTTCCTTCTCTGTTCTCATTCGTTTATTCATTCTTATTCGTTCGTTCGTTCGTTCTTCGAACACGTGTTTCTCCCCCATTTCCCCAGATAGATTGTCAAATTTCAACTCGTTATTTTATCGTCCATGCGTTATTGTTTTGATTATAGTTACTTTTGGTTTGAATTTCCTGTAACTTGTAATTATTTAATCGTGTTCTGCTCCTCGTGTGCGGCCTTGTAGTTGTACCCCCGTCGGTGTTTGTTATCTTAATCGTGTTTTGCTTGGCTCTTAGTTTTTTTCCCTTCTACCCCGAACATAATACCCTGTCTAACGTTCTAAATCCCCACCTCCCCCCCCCACCCCACCCCCAAAAACCAAACAAAAAAAAAACCAAAAACATTTTTTTCCTTTCTCCACGTGTACTGTTGACTCATCCTGTATTTTCTGTCCAGGTGTGCTGTTCGCCCCGCCCCCATTAACTCCTTGCCATCCACCGTTTGCCCTTCGCGTGACTCGTGGTGGTCCCTCTCGGCTCTCCCCCCGTTGGTATTTTTGTGCACATAAGATTGTTCACGGTTCTGTTTAAATATTATTTAAATATGTATAACCTTTCCCCTTCAGTGTTTTACTCAGTGGTATTTTACAACACGCTGTTTTTCTTCCTATTTAAAAGGCTTTTCTCAATTTCCTCTCCAACTCATTCCACCTCAAAAAAAAGAAATTCAATATCTTATACGTCTCCCTCACTACATGGTCTAAATTCACATTCATTCCATCCCTCCTCCATCATTCTGAACCGGATTGCTAACTTGAAAATCACAACAAACCCAATTTGTTTTCAATGTTCGTCTTTCATTAATCATCCACTTTCTAAACTCCCCTCTTGCCCCTCCCATCCAAATCCCTCCCCTTGCACCTACACTCCTAAACTCCCCCCCTACCCCTCCACTCCTGAACTCCCCCCTTGCCCTTCCACTCCTGAACTCCCCCCTTGCCCTTCCCCTCCTAAACTCCCCCCTCCCTCCTCCCCTTCAAAACTCCCCCCCAACCCCTCCCATTCAAATCTCCCCCCATACCATTCCTCTCCAATTCTCCCTCCTCTCCCCTCCTCCTCAAAGCTGCCTCCTCCCCACTTCGTCTCCCTTCTATCTCATACCTCCACCCCCCCCAATCCTCTTCTTTCCTCTGCCCCCCCTCAAACAACCCCTCACTGTGCCTCATCCCTTCACCTTCAAACCTTTCATCCTCCTCATCCTTCCCTTTCTTGGAACTCTTCTGCAATCGCTGACACACTAACAACTGCTCTCCCTACCTCCCCCTCTCATCCTTCATCTTACCCTACTCCTCCCCTCCCCTGTCCTGTACCCGATGCTCCCCCTCTCTCTTCATTAACGGTATGGACCTCAAACATCCGGGGCCTTCGCTCAAACCTGACTGATCTCTCCATACAGGTTGCTTCTGACAATCCAGACTTGATCTGCTTAACAGAGACTTTCCTCCTTCAAGATGTCTCTGATTCCTTAATATCTCTTCCTGGTTACTCCCTCCTCCGGTATGATAGACCTGAGCCTCGGCCTGGTGGTGGGGTGGCTATCTTTATCAAAAACTCTCTTCCTCACTCTCCTTGCACTGCCCTCTCTCCTCCTCACCCCCAGGAGTACCTCTGGCTACGGCTTCCTCTCCGCTCCCACCTTTTGTTCATATGTGTTCTGTACCGTCCCCCAAACAGTGATGACTCCATCTACATTTCACTGTCTGACAACATGGACCAACTTCTATCCACTCATCCCAACTCTCTCTTCCTCATATGTGGTGACTTCAATTGTCATCATGCCACCTGGTTGGGTGTGGGTTCCTCTCTCACCAGTCATGGCACCTCAGCAAAGGACTTCTGTGACTCACTGGGATTGACACATTCTGTCAATTTCCCGACCCGGATCTCAGCCAATGGAGTATCTTCTCTTCTAGATTTGGTTATGACTAACTTCCCTGCTAATGTCTGCTGCTCTTCTTCTGCTCCAATCGGTTCTTCTGATCATGTGCTTGTCAAAGTGGACATCTCTCTGGCCATTCTCAGAGAGCCTCCTCAGCGTCGATGAGTCTGGCATTTCACTCAGGCCGACTGGGACGGTCTTCAAGCAGCCATCAATCGTCTGGATTGGTCTCCCATCTCCACTGCCTCTGACATCAATTCTTCCTGGGAATTCTTCCAAAGCAAACTGATCTCTCTCATGCACAGATTTATCCCATCTCGCCTTCAGTTGTCTTATCCTTCCTCCCGTCCACGGTACACTGAATCTTGTGGTGAGGCAGTTGCCCTGAAACAACTTGCCTTTGCCTCTTGGAAGGCTAATCCAACTGAAGGAAATCTCAGTTCCTTCCACCAAGCTCGGAACAAGTGTGTGTCTACCCTCAGGAGTGCCAGGAAGCACTATCTCTCCTCACTCAAGACTGAACTCTCAAACCTGTCTCCTTCCTCCAAATCCTGGTGGCATCTGGTCAAATCCGTTTCTGGTGTTTGTTCCCCCTCCATCCCCTCCCTTACCTCAAATGGCCACACAGTTGACATCGCACGTGACAAAGCCGAATGCCTCAACTCTGTGTTTGCCTCAAAATCCTAAGTCCCAAACCCATCTCTCTCTGTTCCCACCTTTCCCAGTCGAACCAAACTGCTCCTGGACTCTGTGACCTTCTCTCCTGACAAGGTGGAGGAGTTTTTGTCAAACCTCGACTCTGATTCTGCAACTGGACCAGATGGCATCAGCCCACGGGTCCTAAAATCCTGCTCTGCCGCTCTATCTCACCCTCTCTCTGTTCTTTTCACCCTATCTTTTGCTCAAGGTCATCTGCCAGCATCCTGGAAATCGGCAAACATTACCGCTTTACACAAAAAAGGTGCAAAAACAGATCCTTGCAACTACAGACCAATCAGCCTGCTCCCAATTATCAGCAAAGTCATGGAATCCATCATTGCTTCGGATATGAAATCTTTCCTCTTCTCCAATGGCTTGATCTCTGATCATCAATTTGGTTTCAGACCAGGTCACTCTACTCTGGACATGCTGCTTCTGCTGTCTCAACAATGGATGGAGGTCCTCAATGCCAAACAGGAAATCAGAGCTGTCTCCCTTGACATATCACGTGCCTTCGATACGGTCTGGCACCCAGCTCTGCTCACCAAACTCTCCTCCTATGGTATCCATGGAAATCTCCATGCATGGCTTGCGGACTTCCTCTCTGGTCGTAGTCAACGTGTGGCCCTGAATGGATTTCTCTCATCTCCCCTTCCCGTTCAGGCTGGAGTTCCCCAAGGCAGTGTGCTGGGCCCTGTGCTTTTTCTGGTCTTTATCAATGATCTCTCCGACTCTCTGGAAAATCCTCTGTATCTCTTTGCTGATGACTCCACTCTCTGCCGCTCCATTCCTCTTCCCTCAGATCGGCAGTCTGCAGCCTCCTCACTCTCTGAAGACCTGGACAAAATCACAGACTGGTCAAACATGTGGAACATGTCTTTCAATCCTGACAAATCTCACACTCTTACTATGTCTCTCTGAAAAGATCGACTGGACAACCCTCCCATCTACTTTCTCAACAATCCTCTCCAAGAAGTTCTGTCGCTCAAGCTTTTGGGTCTCACCATCTGCCATGATCTTTCTTGGGAAAACCACATTTCCAAGCTGGCCTCCAAAGCCAGTCGCCGACTGGGCATCCTCCGTCGTGCGAAGTCCTTCCTAGGCACACCTGAGCTCCTCACCACATACAAGGCTTTCATCCGCAGCTCAATGGAATACTGTTCTCCCCTATGGGCTGGTGCTCCTGCCTCACACCTGGCTCGGCTTCATGCTGTTGAATCCAAAGCTTTCAGAATCATTGGAATCTCCCGCGATGAAGCTATCTCTGAGGGCCTTTCACTCACTCACCGCAGGCAGGTAGGTGGTCTTTCTGTCTTCTACCGACTCCTCTCCGGCCTTGCTCCCCCAGCTCTCTCTGTGCTCTGTCCCCCAAATATTCCTACAGGTCGCACAAGATCTGCCAGCCACCCTCTGATGGTTAAACTGCCGAAATCTCGGCTCTCTGCTCACCTTCACTCTTTCATTCCTCTTTTCTCCCGCCTCTGGAACAAACTCCCACACTCACTTCAATCACACTCCTCCCTCCAGGTCTTCAAAACAGCTGTTCACCACCATCTCTTATCTTCCCCCATCCAAAACCTTGATCTTTTCTACCCGCACTAATTCACCCCAGATCCACCTTGTTTGAAATTCCAACTTCTTTCCTGGAAGTCTTGGCAGTGTCCATATGTTTTATACCTCTCCCACCCCCCCCCCCTTCCCATGCCTTCCCCCCAAAGCCCTCTCCCTCCCACAGTTCTCTCGATGTCTCCATGTCTCTCGGTCCCTGCTCTCAAATGTTGTGTTTGTGTCCTTCCCCCTCTCTCCCCATCTTGTCTACCGCTCCCGATGTTACTTGTTTTGTGTGTCTGTTTGTCTTTCTGTGTGATTAATGTTCGCTCTTTCACGAGCCTCGATCTTGTATACAAAAAAAACTCCATATGGGTAATCGGTGTTGTTAACGATGACGTCATTGGTGCCATAATTTTGACGACATAATTCGACAGGGACAACGCTCAGCCTGATCAGTTTGAAATTTATTGAGCATGATCTATGCAAAAATTATATTCGAGAATATAAATTTATGATGTCATCGCTCACGTAGTCTGGCAGCCATATTGGGTTCAAAAAAAAAAGAAACGTTCAAAAACAGAAGAGTTGGCTCACAACAAGTTGACTGCGCAGGGTAAGTATGCTATGAATACCATCTAGTAATACTTTTTATTATTGCCAATAATTATTACTTTTACAATATGTTATATCAGGTCATTGAAAGGATCAGAACATGGAAGACATTATAACATGTGAGATCAGGCCATTGAAAGGATCAGACCATGTATGACAATATTACATGTTAGATCAGGTCACTGAAAGGATCAGAACGTGCATCATATTATAACATGTTAGATCAGGTCTTTGAAAGGATCAGAACATGCATGACATAATAACATGTTAGATCAGGTCATTGAAAGGATCAGAATGTGCATGGCATTATAACATGTCACATCAGGTCATTTAAAGGATCAGACTGTGCACGACATTATAACATTGTAGATAAGATCATTGAAAGTATCAGACCATGCATGATATTAAAACATGTTAGATCAGCTCATTGAAAGTATCAGACCGTGCATGGCATTATAACATGTTAGATCAGGTCATTGAAAGAATCAGAACATTGAAGGAGCTGGGGCTCCCACGTCGATCGGAAGAATGGACGCGACAAAAAGCTGGAATTCATCCGAGTTGCTTTAATCAAATCAAACACTCAGGCACTCTGAAAACCCGTTTATCGGGCAGCAATATATATACCAATTATCCCGGAGCGTTTGCCCAGGCCCGGCGCCAGGGGGCGTGGCCCAGCGTCCTGGCTGCGGCCTGGCAAGTTGAGGGCGAGCCTGCCCGGGCATGCCCGGGCATGCCCGGGCGTCCCGACCGAGGCCTGGCAAGTTGAGCGCGGGCCTGCCCGGGCGTCCTGGACGAGCCCGGCATGGTGATCGCTCCGCGTCCTTGATAGGTGCAAGGCGATTGTGAAAACCCAGCGGCAGCCGCTACAACATGCATGATATTGTTACATTTGTAGGAGGTAGTGATAACTTAGTGCAGGTAGAATGTATAGGTAGGTGCTCCGAATGTCTTGTAGAAACCTTGATGTAAATAAGTCACGTCCGCGTGTGTTCAGATTAAGTGTATCTTCATCCCCATCGGAGGAGTGGGGTATGCTAATTAGCTCAGGGATTATGGGTAATTTATCCCCTGTATGTGGTTACCTCGGTACTTTATTCATATGTCCCTTTTGGCACCACAGCATAGACACATAACCAAGCCACGCAATCGACTCCCCATTAAGCTCACCAATTAAAACGCCACCGGAAACCCAGATGAAGCACTAGTGCTGATTACCCCGACTGGAAAGAGACACAGAATGGGCAAGGCCGAAAGCCGTGCCCCGAGGAGCCGTGATTGGGCGGGGTTTGATTGACAGAAAGGACTGGTAAGATGGAACTCGCTGATAGGGTCGGGAGGGAAATGTGTTGAGATGACGTCAGAGCCCGAGGACAAAAGACTGTGTTCCAGACATTTTGTCCTCTTACGCGTGAGGAGTTCAGAACGCTCTGACCTATATTTGTCACTGTTGCGCATTCTCGCCTGGACCTCATACGAATGGTGGCACATTGCTCTCTGGCTCAAGGAAGCTCACTGTGAGCGGCCGTGTTCCGTGATATTGCTGGTGGTTGTGCGGAGGAAGAGCCGCGGCTTGGGAACTGCGGTTCTCATGCAGAGGATGGGCGGACGAGCACGGCGTGGAAGAGCGGGCTGCACGCCTGCCGTTCACTTCGCGTGTAAGGCCTGTTTCACGCCCACAAGTGCGGTCTCGTGAACGAAGGCGTACTGAGGCCTGCTTCCCGCCAAGACAGGAGCCGCGTCCGGATTGCGCACTCGGGGAGGGCCTGGACAATCCTGACGAAGTTTCGGAGATGGTCCAAGTTAAGTGCACACAGACGCATATTAATTTTCAGTTATTTTTCCCTTTCGTCTGTCTTTGGGTCTGTTTGTGAGGACGCCCCGTTTAAGAATGTAGCTTATCACGCATTTTCTACGTACCGGCATTTTAGTAAATAAACATGTTTATTTTTGTACATTTTAAACCTGCATTGTTTGAGTTACTTTATCCAGGTGTGAAGACGTCGGGTGGAAGCCGTTCAGGTCAGGCTCCGGTTTCTCCCCCGTTTTCTCCCCATGCGTATTAACTCGGTCATTTGACGGAACGCCTCGGAGTGTTAAAGCTCGTTGGTCCTCCGTGTCACCTTGAGGTGTTCACCCCACAGGGTAGTCACACAACAATATTATAACATGTTAGATCAGCTCATTGAAAGGATCAGACCGTGCATGACATTATAACATGTTAGATCAGGTCATTGAAAGGATCAGACCATGCATGGCATTATAACATGTTAGATCAGGTCATTGAAAGGATCAGACCATGCATGGCATTATAACATGTTAGATCAGCTCATGAAAGGATCAGACCACGCATGACATTATAACATGTTAGATCAGGTCATTGAAAGGATCAGAACATGCATGACATGATAACATGTTAGATCAGATCTTTGAAAGGATCAGAACATGCATGATATTATAGCATGTTGGATCAGGTCATTGAAAATATATCATTAATATTATGCCATTATCATAAGTGTTGTTATTACCTTTTTAATGAGAAGCGGCTTTGGAAAAATACAAAAAAACACCTGGGAAGACGTCCAATTTAGCGCAGGAAGGATCGTGTTAATACTCCTTGTGGGGGATATAGACTACAGTAGATCTATGATCAGGTGTGTTCGGCGACGTGATAAGCATCGAGTGATGTCAGGATTCCACCACCTTTCTTTGTTTATTATAAACAGCACAAGCGACTGCTTAAAAAGCTAATCATACGTGTTTGTGGTTTATAATATTTTTAGTCCTGGTAGAGGTCGTTGGCCCGTTTGCTCACACGAAAATGCCATGATAAGCTGTTTATAAACATTGAGACGGCACGGCATTTGTTCAATGAGGAAAAACCCTTTGGAGGGGGAACATTATTAGTATTAATATTGTTCTGTAATCACATTACTAGTATGCTATTATCATTCGTTTTGTTATTAGAAACGGCCTTGGAAAAACACCACAATAAAGCTAGCTTAACACTGATATACACCTCAACACGCAACCCCATTGGCGGCAATGGCGGGAAAAACCGCTTGGGGGAGAAAGCTCCCTTGGGGAGAGGGGCAAATGAATGTGCAACAACCTTCATTGTGATCTAACTTCGTCCTCTTGTCAAGTTTAGTTGAGATTGGATAAGTATAACAATCGAAAAAAATAATCAGACAGACAGACAGACAGACAGACAAGCACCAAATTGCATATTTTAGTATGATGACATGGAAATATCGAATTTACAGAAGTATTCAGCCCCCGGAGTCAATACTTCATAGAAGTGCCTTTGGCAGCGATTACAGCTTTGAGTCTTCTTGGGTATCAGCTTTGTGTCAGCTTTGCAATTTGTATCAGCTATGTCTGTATCAACTTTGCCCATCTGGTTTTGGGGAATTTCTCCCATTCTTCTTTGCAGATTTGCTCAAGCTCTGACAAATTGAATGTGGAGCATCGGTGAACAGCAATATTCAACTCTTTCCACAGATTTTCAATGGGATTCAAGCCTGAGCTATAGCTGGGCCACTCGAGGACTTTCATATTCTTGTTCTGAATCAATTCCAGTGTTGTTTTGGCTGTATGCTTGGTGTCATTTTCCTGTTGGAACGTAAATCATCGCTGCAGTCTAAGGTCTTTTGCACTCTGAAAGCAGGTTGTCCTCATGGATTTGCCTGTATTTGGCTCCATTCTTTGTTCCCTCTATCCTTATAAGTCTCCCAGGCCCTGCTGCTAAAAAGCATCCCCATAGAATGATGCTGCCACCACCATGCTTCAAGTATGGATGGTGTTAAATTTTTGACGAGATGTGCTCGGTTTTCACCAGACGTAGCACTTTGCATTCAGTCCAAATAGTTCAATTTTCATCTCATCAGACCACAGAATCGTTTGCCTCATGCTCTGAGTCTTTTCCATGCCTTTTTGCAAAACTCCAAGCGTGCCGTCATGTGCCTTTTCTCAGGAGTGGCTTCCGTCTGGCCACTCTCTCATAAAGCATAGATTTGTGAAGTGCTTCAGAGTCTATTGTTCTTCTGGCAGGTTGTCTCATCTCAGCCAAGGAACTCTGTAGTTCTGTCTGAGTGGTCACTCAATTACCAAAGTCCTTCTTGCCCAATTCCTCAGTTTCATCAGACAGGCAGTTCTAGGAAAAGTCTGGATAGTTCCATGTTCTTTCCATTTCCTAATGATGGAGCTCACTGTGCTTTTAGGAACTTGCAACGCTCTATAAATTGTTTTATACCTTTTTTTTTTTTTTTTTTTTTTTTGTATACTGAATCGAGGCTCGTGAAAGAGCTAACATTTACTTCACAAACAAATCAACCAGACAAACAACTTCCCCAGACCTATGCCTCCTCACAATATCACAACAATATCTCGGAGTTCTTCAGACAGTTCCTTGGACTTCATGGTAGAGTTTCTGCTCTGACATGCACAGCCAACTGTGGGACCTTACATAGAAAGGTGTGTTTCTTTCTAAATCTGTACAATCAATTGATTTGGCCACAGGTGGACTTCAATCAAGTTGTAGAGACACCTTAAGTATGAACAAAGGAATAGGATATACCTGAGCGAAATTTGGAGTGTCATAGCAAAGGAGTTGAATGCTTATTGACTCGACATTTCAGCTTTTCATAAATAATTATTTTGTAAAAAACCTCGAAAAATAACAAATTCCACTTTTACATTATTGGCTATTATGTGTAGATCAGTGACAAAAAAAATCTCAACTTAATCCATTTAAAATTCAGGCTGTATCACAACAAAATGTGAAAAAGTCAAGGGGTATGAATACTTTCTGAAGGAACTGTAAATACATAAACAAGTGTTAAAAAAGTCTCTTCTGGGTAAACAGTTGCATAGGCTTCGCCTACGACATGACCTTCGAGAGGAGCTTCTGCTTCACATTGATGAGGGCCAAAAAGCCCGAAACACGTGCCTGTGGGTGTTCTCTCTCCAGGGTGGACTGGTCTATAAAATTGAGAATTAAATTATCTTCCCAGATTAAATTGGCTGCAGTACAATCCCACAGGGAAGTATGGGATGTAGTTCTGCTAAGTTCATGCCTAATAAGCAGAGCCTATGCAACTGTTTTGCCAGAAGAGCCTTTATAAAATTTAAATTGTTCCTGGTTATCCCTAGAAATGTTTTATGTATCAGATACAGGCAGGCAGTATCTGTTGATTATGATGCATCCAGCAATAGCTGGTGTGGCACTTGCTTCCTTGTACCCACTGCAGTAATGTGGTCTGATATATATATATATATATATATATGTATATATATATATATATATATATATATATATATATATATATATATATTATATTTTATTTTGGTTTAAATTTATATATTTTATATGTGGTCTGATCTATATATATATATATATATATATATATATATATATATATATATATATATTGTTACAGATCGCGGACAGATGTTATGATGACCGAGCGGTGGTGTATTACCGCGACCTAACAGGATCCCCGACTCACCCGATTCCACCCAAACGTTGGCCGGATCGCACCGCAGCTAGTCAATAGGGAAAAGACAAAGGCGACATGGATGTGAAGAAGAAAAAGAAGACAAAAAGGTTGGAAATGCTACTGAATTTATTTACTATTTACACACATAAGCAAAAAGGAGCAATCAAGTTTATTTACAACACATAAGACGCAGGTGACACAGTGCAAATATTAGCTTACCTACAGACTTAATTAAATACCCAGGGACAGAACAAACAAAAGACAGACTCACGCAGGGAATGACAGGAATGGCAGGAGGTGGATGGCTGGAGGTGAACGCTTGGTGGAGCCAACGCGGAGCTTGGTGGAGCTTTGGTGGAGGTGAACGCTTGGTGGAGCCAACGCGGAGCTTGGTGGAGCTTTGGTGGAGGTGAACGCTTGGTGGAGCCAACGCGGAGCTTGGTGGAGCCTTGGTGGAGGTGAACGCTTGGTGGAGCCAACGCGGAGCTTGGTGGAGCCTTGGTGGAGGTGAACGCTTGGTGGAGCCAACGCGGAGCTTGGGGGGTTGGTGTGACGGGTTCTCTCTCCTTCCCTCACAAGCTTCAGGACTCTTTCTCTCTCTTTCTTAGTCCCACCCAGTCCAACAACTTCCTCTCTTGCTTAGTCCCACCCAGTCCAACAACTTCCTCTCTTGCTTAGTCCAACTCAAGGCCTTCCTGTCTTCTGATCTCCTCCCTCCTCGACTCCTCACCGCAACCAACGCAACCACTGACCGCCACCACCGACTCCTCACCGCAACCAACTGACCACCGACTCCACTGACTGACTCTTCACGACTCTCTCTTGACGACCAACTCTTTGTGACCAACTCTCTCTGGCAACCGACTCACTTGCTTCCTGCGTGCGCGCCTTTATAACGCCTCCAGCGATTAAGCCGCCGGCCTTTTGGACACGCCCATCGGGGTGCTCACCTCGGCCCTGGTTGGTCGCGCGACCCTCGGGCTCCGCCCTTGATGACGACGGGCGGGCACGCCCCTCTTCCCCTCTATGACGAGGTGGAGACACGCCTTTCTTCCCGACTCGAGCACATGGTCAATGGTGGTTTTTGGAGGGGAGGTAATTCGGCAATCGAGGCCCGGCAATGACGGAAGGGGATGTAAAAGGAAATGGAGATTTTGGGGATGGGAAGGAAAGGGGATCTATTCTCTTTCACTGGTGCAATGGAGTACTTCAATTAATGGGAGACACAGCCTTACCCTAAAACACAGAATAAAAGATAACTATCAACAGGGGTATTCTATTATTTGGCTGATGTGTATGCTCGTGGACTAATTATGGGATGCCCTTTCACCTTTACACAGCTCCGGAGGTAGGGGGGCGCAGAATAAACAATAATAATAATAGTACAGCACACAATCAAAAAATATACAGTCCTCATCTCCGCAACACTGCACCCTCCTCCTCTTAGGCACGTCCCGGGCCTACAACTTTTATTTTTAGTGTGACACGTAGGTGTAGTTCCCTCTACTTTTAACCTGACCCTAAGTGCGACAGTTTTAAAACATAAATAAATGTGTCCCGCTGCTCCATTGCACCCTGCCTAACAGACTTACGCCCACAGTTAACCGAATTGCGGAATGGTCTTCAAACTACACACTGACGGTGGGAAGCATTATTTACACTTGACGCTACTTTTATTTACAAGACTAACCCAGGACCTGTAATTGTTCTTTCTGGGGGGGGAGACAGTCTGCTCTGCATCGACGCACCATGAAAGCACCCAAAAACGCACCCAAGCACCAATCGGTGCAGTCACCATTGTTCAAGAATGTTCAACAATAAAAAATAACCAAACAACCCCTAACCCTGCAGGTGATCTCTTGCTCTTCGGCTCCCTCTGCTGGTTATCATTATTTGTTCTTCCAGATGTTGTCATTCCTTTGCTTTGCTTACTGGCGGCCTATTTGTATTAAAACTTGCACCCAATGTGTCCATTTTTATTTATTTTATTTATGGCCCACAGGGCCGACTACGTGTGGTTCACCTGTGGGGCTTCGGTGCCCTGTGGCCAAGGTCCGCCAGCAAGATTTCGGGCCCTCATGGCCGGTTCCAGCAGAGGGGCCATGCCCCAACCCATGGGGTCCATAGGTGGTGCTCGGCCACAGACATGTGGTCCATAATGTGGTGCATCGATGCAGACAGCTGGTTCTGGGAATTTCGGGCACACAATGGCCGACCCACGCACGCTCCCCTCGGCACCCAGTGGCGCACAGGTCATGTGGGAGACAAAAGGGGAAAGACAATTGAGCGAGGGGTAAGGTCACAAGGGTACACATCAATAAGGCAATGCAAGGCGAAATGCGTACGGAGGGCGAAGTGAGAAAGCTCGTCCCTACCGTACGTCACCCCCCTGTCACCTACCCTACCCTTGCCCTTACCCCATATGTACAAAAATCTACACATTTACAAATTCGTCACTACTGTCACGTCTTCCCCATATTTCCCCTATACCAAATTCGTCTCCACAATCCCTCTACTTCGAAATTTGCCATCACCAAATTCATCATCAATCCTCATAAGGAGGCAGAGATGGAACATCAAAGCACAATGTCACACCCACGTCATGATGCGTCTCACAATCCAAACATTTGCACAGTAACAATAATTAAACATGGCATGGTGCGGAGTACCTGTCACCTCAGGTGAGTGGATGCAGATGGTGCGAGGAGACTTCATCCTAACTACTTTCTAAATGACATTAACACACTTTACACTACCCGGGGTCTCTCCCTGCCAATCCATTGGCCAACTTACACTATGGGTTCTAAAAACCAATTCCCATTGACCAAACTGTGGTGCTTCTCAATTTGGGGTCTCACTCCCCCGATTCATCTCCCGGTGCCTCGCACAATTTCTGGGCTGCGACGTGTAGCTCTCCCAGCAGGTCTACCCACCTGCACACCTCCACCACTGCAGTTGCCACCCGAGCTTACCTAGCTCCTCACCCTAACCTAACTAACTGGGGAAGGCCCTCTCCTGGCTCTGTCACCCCCTGGTGCCCTCTGGCACTGGGCTACCCGGGTCCGTCCTCCGGATCCTCGGGCCCCATCCACAACTACCGGCTCTCAGAGCCCACCTGCGGCCTCACCTGGCCGACATCCTCACAGTGGTGGAGCGCCCAAACCAACTACACACACTAACAGGCTACACGCCCAGCCATTTCCACAACACCAATGCACCCATCCAAAGACCATTCTTTCACCCGCACCACAGATGCCAATATCCAACCACAATTTACCTGTACCCTCTACCTAACACTTACTCTACCCGCCCCGGGTATCTGTGATGGGGGTCCACTCTTCCCCCATTCACACCTTCGCACCATCCACTCCACTCCACAATTTCCACCATACTCACTCCACGACCATCCATTCCTATACTCCATACCATTTATTCCATACACCTGTCCTTCATTCACCTGTCGTTGCACACCTGTGCAATCATACCTGGTGCCACCTGCACCCTCCTCCTCTTCCTGGACCATTGGGTCAGCACAATACACATCATCATCACTCACTCATACACTGCTCCATTCACCTGTTCAGTTGCACACCTGTGCAATCACACCCGTTCAATCCTCACACACACGGCATCATCTCATCTAACTACTCCCCTCTGAAACTTGCGCTTCCCAGTCGTCCCTTTAAACTATTGCGCTCCCTCGTCATTATCATCCACACTAAACTACCTGCGTCCCCACTACAGGTATCAGTCACTAACTAAACTTAACGTTACCTAAGGTCATCTTCGCTAGATCCCTATCAATATCCTAACCCACCCGGGCTAGTTTTCACTGCCATCAACCCCATAAACTATACGCATTTGCCCCACCTGTCTGTGAGGGATGGTGGATTTGCCATCCCACCACATCGGGGGTCTCTCACTATCAATTTCGCACACCTAAATCCAACCAATCAAAAATTCTGCCAATCACCGTACCAATCATCAAATTTCGCCTTTTTCTAATTTCGGGGCCAAAACACTATCCTCATCACCCGTCTACTTATTACATCCTCTCGGTGCGCCAATTCACGTCTACAGCCCGGCTTCGTACAGCCGAGCAATGAACGCGGGTCGTTTTGTGCCAGCGGCTGGATACGTCCCGCATTCGTGGCAGGGACGGGGGCTTACCCGGGCCGAGATCCCACGCACCACCTCGGCGTGGAGCCATCCAATGTCCCGATCTCGACCTGCCGGCACGTCTCAATAGAAAGTGGTCGCCATGACGACCCTTCCTATCGGCCTGCCCGCTCCGCCTAGTGGAGCCCGGACGCGGCCGTTCCAAGCGAGGCACAGCGTGGATCGCGTACGGCGGTCCTTTCGAACCCGCCGCGGCTCGGATCCCCGCTGGTTCTCGCGGCACGCGAAGCCCGGCACGCACCGAGGGCCCGATTCGGCTATAAGTCGCTCTAACCAATAACCCGGTTACCGTCGATGCCTCACCTGGATTCTTACACGCATACGCTATCCCTTGCTTGCTCATACCTCCAGCCGTTCCCATGCTCCTCGTACCTTTCCTTACACACCCAGGTACACTCATTCCGCTCACCGACTTGGTCACACACCTGACCACCGAACACCTTGGCACACATTCGTCGCTCGCACACCTCACCAACACACCTCTTCGCGCCCCTTCCTCGGTCACCTCCTCTGTGACGATCACAGGTGTGCTCTCACCCGCACACCCAACCACGTGCCTCACGACCAATTCAAGTGTGCCTTCCCACACACGCTCTACCATTCCAGGTGTGCATCCTTCCATTCCAGGTGTACATCCTCGCTCACCTGTCACAACCAACTCACGCTCCGTGTCACTCTCACTACTCTCACCACCACTCTTGACAACGCACTCACCCTTACTCTCGACAGCGCACTCTTTCCTCATGCACCTGTCCGTTACACACCTTTCTCGCGCATCCTCTCGCGCACACTCTCCCGTCACACCCTCTGTAACACTCACCACAGGCGTACACTTTCTCGTTACATCCTCTGTAACACTCACCACACCGCGCTTCCATGTACCCCCTCGCACACGTGCTTCGACCAACTCGCTCCTGACGGCACACTCACTCCTCGGCGTGCACTTTTTCCCCACACACCCCATGGTCGGACATTCTCGCACACCTCTTTTTTCGCACACCAGACCTGTCGCACACTTCACCAACGGCCTTTCACGAACACCCGGATCCAAACCAATCCCCAAGCCGACTGAAGCTTTCCCCACATCATGTACATTGCCACTCACCTCCGTACCTCGTCTCCGCACCTCCTTTGCCACCTGCAAACTCTTTATTTGATTCGTGAGCATCACATTATGAGTTGAGCACCGACCTTGTACCAATTCCATTACCTCCTCCTGGATTTCTCTCTTAGTTTCTGTCCGTCTCTTCTTAATTTCACTCACCTCTTCTTCCACTTCCTCTAATTTTTGTTTAACCTCTTTTATTTCTCGGTGCGTCTCCTCAAGTTCGTCCTCTAAGGCTACCGTGACCGTCTCTATGTGCATCCTCACCTCTCGGTCCTTTGTCTCCATTACTTCTGTCACCTCATCCAACCTCCTTGTCAGTCCCTCACGTACCATCTGACATTCCTTTTGTGTTGCTATTAATTCGTTTTTAATGTCCTTTTGTGTCGCTTTCAAACCCCCGATGATTGCAGTGTTCTTTTCCACTTGGTCCGCTAGTTCCCTTTGTCCGACTGTCAGCTGTTCTACTCCCTTCGTCAGATCTTCTATTCCCCCCTGTAACCTAGCCGTATTATTTCTCACCTCTTTCTCCATACGCTTCTCACCTCGCTTTACCTCCTCGCGTAGCCCCGAAACCTCCTCACTTACCCCTCGTCGTATCTCCTCCATCTCTTTTGTAGATGCCTCCCTCATCTGTCCCAATTCATCCCTCTGAGCATCCAATTTGGTTTCTACCCCGATTTTTACCTCCTCTATCTGCTCTCCCATTTGTTTAATTCCTCGGGCGGATTGCTCCCCTATCTCCCGCAATTTGCCTTCCATCCTATTTTCTAACCCCATTAACCCATTTTTTACCCCCTCTAACTGATTCTCCTGGGCAGCCATTCTATTTTCCACCCCCGTTAACCCATTCTTTACCTCTTTTATCCCGTTGTCTAACCCCTCAAAATTATTGTCTAACTTCCCAAATTTCTTGTCTAATTCCCCGATTTGATTTCCTAGTCGCTCCCCCATTCTGTTTTCCATTCTCTCCATTTCCCTGGCTCTTTTTTCGTTGTCGCACTTCGACTGTGCCATGTATTTGCTAAACTGTGCCATGAACTGCTGCATGTCAAACGGCTGCATGTTAAAGCCCGCTGATACAGCGGGCTCGGCTACCGCGCGCTCGTGCGAGGCGCCTTTTTGCGCGCCTGAAACCTCGTGCGCGAGAGCGCCATTTTGTGCGTCTGATACACCCTCAACCACCTCATTGCTCTCCTCCTCCCTTTCCTCCACATACATTTCCCCGAGGTCCTGGGTCGATTCTACCCCGTCTATCTCTCCCACCGGCATCCCGTCGCCTTGACCAGCCATGGCGCGATTTCAAAATTCGGGTTTTATAAAACCAAACAAATTTCGGCCGCTCCAAATTTTGACCAAATTTTTTTTTTTTTTAGATGTTTTTTTTTTTTTTTTTTTTTGGTTCGGGCCCCGAATCTCACTCCCAGACACCAATTGTTACAGTAATAACACAATTGGTGTTCCAAAATTTGGGCCTAACAAATTTAGTCCCAGGTCCGAATCCAACTCCTGACAACCAATTGTTACAGATCGCGAACAGATGTTATGATGACCGAGCGGTGGTGTATTACCGCGACCTAACAGGATCCCCGACTCACCCGATTCCACCCAAACGTTGGCTGGATCGCACCGCAGCTAGTCAATAGGGAAAAGACAAAGGCGACATGGATGTGAAGAAGAAAAAGAAGACAAAAAGGTTGGAAATGCTACTGAATTTATTTACTATTTACACACATAAGCAAAAAGGAGCAATCAAGTTTATTTACAACACATAAGACGCAGGTGACACAGTGCAAATATTAGCTTACCTACAGACTTAATTAAATACCCAGGGACAGAACAAACAAAAGACAGACTCACGCGGGGAATGACAGGAATGGCAGGAGGTGGATGGCTGGAGGTGAACGCTTGGTGGAGCCAACGCGGAGCTTGGTGGAGCTTTGGTGGAGGTGAACGCTTGGTGGAGCCAACGCGGAGCTTGGTGGAGCTTTGGTGGAGGTGAACGCTTGGTGGAGCCAACGCGGAGCTTGGTGGAGCCTTGGTGGAGGTGAACGCTTGGTGGAGCCAACGCGGAGCTTGGTGGAGCCTTGGTGGAGGTGAACGCTTGGTGGAGCCAACGCGGAGCTTGGGGGGTTGGTGTGACGGGTTCTCTCTCCTTCCCTCACAAGCTTCAGGACTCTTTCTCTCTCTTTCTTAGTCCCACCCAGTCCAACAACTTCCTCTCTTGCTTAGTCCCACCCAGTCCAACAACTTCCTCTCTTGCTTAGTCCAACTCAAGGCCTTCCTGTCTTCTGATCTCCTCCCTCCTCGACTCCTCACCGCAACCAACGCAACCACTGACCGCCACCACCGACTCCTCACCGCAATCAACTGACCACCGACTCCACTGACTGACTCTTCACGACTCTCTCTTGACGACCAACTCTTTGTGACCAACTCTCTCTGGCAACCGTCTCACTTGCTTCCTGCGTGCGCGCCTTTATAACGCCTCCAGCGATTAAGCCGCCGGCCTTTTGGACACGCCCATCGGGGTGCTCACCTCGGCCCTGGTTGGTCGCGCGACCCTCGGGCTCCGCACGCCCCTCTTCCCCTCTATGACGAGGTGGAGACACGCCTTTCTTCCCGACTCGAGCACATTGTCAATGGTGGTTTTTGGAGGGGAGGTAATTCGGCAATCGAGGCCCGGCAATGACGGAAGGGGATGTAAAAGGAAATGGAGATTTTGGGGATGGGAAGGAAAGGGGATCTATTCTCTTTCACTGGTGCAATGGAGTACTTCAATTAATGGGAGACACAGCCTTACCCTAAAACACAGAATAAGAGATAACTATCAACAGGGGTATTCTATTATTTGGCTGATGTGTATGCTCGTGGACTAATTATGGGATGCCCTTTCACCTTTACACAGCTCCGGAGGTAGGGGGGCGCAGAATAAACAATAATAATAATAGTACAGCACACAATCAAAAAATATACAGTCCTCATCTCCGCAACAATATATATATATATATATATATATATATATATATATCTATATATATATATATATATATATATTCATAACATATATATATATATATATATATATGTTATTATTGTGTATATATATATATATGTATATATATATATATATATATATATATATATATATATATGTATATGTATATATATATGTATATGTATATATATATGTATATGTATATATATATATATATGTATATATATATATTTATATATATATATATATATATATATATATATATATATATATGTATATGTATATATATATAGTATATATATATATATGTATATATATAGTGGTATATATATGATTCACCATAATTTGATTGGTTACTCCCCGCCACATTCAGGTGACTCCATATAATGAGTGGTTACCAGAGATAATGTACCGTGTGGCAGGCAGTGCTTATCGCTCCCATTAAGGTTTTATTACCAAGCATGAGTTATTGTTGGCGGGAAAGCAAGCGTCTCCATTACAGGCTGATTCACCATTTTGTCCTCGAAGAGGCTGTCCACTTGGTGCATCTTGTTTTGTCATTCGGATTCCCATATCGACATCATTGTGTTGATCACCGTTGGTTTCCATATCGGCTCAATTCCCATATTGACCTCTCACCTCGTAACTCCTCATCTGCCGCCATGCCAATACCTGCCTGTTGTTTTGTCGTTCTGCACGACTGCGACATTCAACCAGCGTGGGGATCCGTGCATGGACTTTGGTGAATGTTACATTCCACTCAAGTTTGGCGTATCGTGAGTTAAATGCTTTGAAAGCATTGGGGATCAAAGGCATTTTTCCTTTGATGCAAGTGATATTTTAATTGTACTTTCTTTAAAAGTGTTATTATTGTGTATGTGAGAGTTCTTAATACAATTACTTGTTTTGTTCTACACAATTGCATTGGTGTGGTTTTACCATGGTTTATCAGAACACTCAAAATAACAAATATTTCTGCCGCATTCCCTCTCGAGACTCTGAGGGGTACCTTAACCGGAGTTTGGGGAGGTAACATTTAACAATATATATCTATATACAGACTAGGCATTTAATATGGAATTTTTTTTTTCTTGACTTGGGTTTACTTTCTTAACTCAGTATATCAATCTGGTGAGTTTCTTTTACACTTTGGTGATTTATTTGTTAAAAGAACCATGTCACTGATTGTCTGTCGCAGCAAGAAGTCAACAACAGGATTATATCACAGGTGGCGTGGCAAAATGTACGGACAGGTGCATTTGATGATAGGCTTCACAGTCGGGTATACAAGGGTTGTTGCGTTCTGTATTAGTGGAAAACAACTGCTGCACATCTCCAAAAGTTATTGCTGCTTCCTCTGGAGATGGTCCGTCAACTCGACAATGCTGTTTGTCATGGAGTGGTGGCTTTACGAAATTACGGCATGAAACAGCGTGCTATTGCTCGGCAGTATGGCATCACTCAAGGTCAGGTGTCGAAGATCCTGAAACGAAATGCTCAGAGGGGTGTCCCTACTCCAATACCGAGGCCAGGATGTCCCCGCAGAACCACAAGGAGGGATGATCGCCAGCTGCACCGGTTAGTCCGCAATGGCCGTACCAAGTCAGCTAATCGGCTTAGGGCTGAGTGGCAGCAACTGACAAATGTGCTTCTATCCAGAAGGCTAGTCAACCAACGACTGGTTCAAGCAGGCTATCGTACCAGGCGTCCCCTGAGAAAGCCACGCCTGACCAGACAACACCGCCAGCGCCGATTGCAGTGGGCCAGAGAGCACCGTCAATGGCAGCCAGGACACTGGAATCACGTGATCTTCAGCGACGAGTCTAGATTTCTGGTCTATCGTCAAGATGGCCGCGTCCGAGTGTGCAGACAAGTGCATGAAGCCTACAACAAAGATTGTATAGTGCCAAGAGTCCAAGCTGGTGGTGGTGGGGTGACCGTTTGGGCTGCTTTTCATCCAGGGGGCAAAACTGACCTGGTTGTTCTGAATGGAAACTTGAACCAGTTCAAGTACAGGGCCATTCTGGAAGAAACATTGCTTCCATTTGCTCGTGCAGCCTTTCGAGGAAACTTTGTCTTCCAAGATGACAATGCACAGCCTCAACGTGCTTGCATGATCCAACACTTTCTTGCTGACCGTGGTGTAGAGCATATGGAGTGGCCTGCCATGTCCCCGGCTTTGAATCCGATAGAGAACTTGTTGGCAGAATTAATGCATCAAATCGACCACTTGGACCAGCAGGCGACCTCTGTGCATGAATTGCAGCAGGCTATTGTCACTGCATGGCAAGCGATTCCTGTCCAAACCTTGGCAAATCTCGTGAACAGCATGCCTCGACGTGTGCGTGCTCTCATGAATGCTCGTGGGGGTTACACGAAGTACTGAACTGTAATTTTACTGTCAGTATTCCCAGTCGTAATTTAACTTTTGTTTTTGTTAAAAAATTTTTTGGCTAATGTGCAAAATAAAGAGATACTTCTGGAAAACGTACAGAAGTTTAACACAGTACTGTCCATGAATTGAGTTCGATATCAGTTTACATCACTTTCAAGGATCAATTTATTTGTTTCGAAATGTCAAATGTGGTTTTTGTTTCCTTTAAAGGTCACATTAACAAAATCTAGAATAATTTCAACATAATTCCAATGAACTTTTGGTTCTAAGACATCTTGAAAAGTAAGTTCACCCCCACAAAAAAATATTCCATGTTAAATGCCAAGTCTGTATATATGAATAGATTTCATAAATTCCCTCTCCTGATGGTGGCAGCAGCATCACACTGTGACCTATTTCCATCCGGCGTCTGGTTGTCTGGCTTTGAGAAAACTGTTGACAATATCCCATGTTTGACCTTGCAAAACATTATTTCCCTATGAGGCTTAGCCTGCCTTGTCAACTCTGTACAATTTGTCTTCGAGGCGGTAGTCTGTGACATTGGGGAGGGTTGAACTTGGGACGTTGTTTTGAGTTATTTGATCTTTGAGGGAAGTATATTAAGCCAACTACGGGTTGTGGCTCGCTGAGATGTTTGAGCCGGCTGTGAAAGAACCATTATGTCATACTAAGTGGTGTTACTAGCCTGCACGCCACATCTTCCATGCATGTATCCTTATCTATTAATAAACCTCTTGAGCACTGTCTGAGTTTAACAAGGTGCTTATTCCTGGGAATGGGATTCAAACCCACGACAAAGCTGGTGACGAGGATGGGATTCGCCCAGAGGGGAGAGAGATGAGGTCGTTGCTTGATGGCGGCAAGGATTCCGGGCACCCTATAAAGAGGTGAGAACTTTCTCAGTAGAATGGTAACTTCTTGCCACCATTGAGTGAAGGATTCTGTCTTTGCTTGATCTCCGGCGACGATTCGAATGAAAGGTAAACGGAAAGGACACGGTGCAGAGATTTGTTCAGGATAAGGGTGGGTACAAGTGGCTTGGGGCCTGACTACTTGTGAGTGTTTCCAGGAGGCTTGGGTAATAGCCTGGACACTCGGATGTGCTGAGTGTTACAGAGTCAGGCTTTAAAGACAGTCTGCACATGTGCGCGTGTGGGGGTCCGGCAGGAGTGTCACAGTTGGATGCGTTGCGAGTGTCTTTAAGGGACAGGTAGTACCTGTACACTCGGACGCTCGCTACACTCTGCCTTGAGGACCTGAATGACGGCAACACTTTACGGGTATTGCCGTGCACCCGTCAGTGGGGGGGCGGGGGGGTGGGCAATAAGGGGCACCCCCTATAACCCAACGGGTTGCAGAGTAAGGGAAATTATATCAGCACGATCGGTAGTTATAGCAGGGGATTTAGTCGGATCGGGCACTCAAATTAAACGTGAGGTCGGTTTTGGATATTTTGGAAACATGATGTTCAGGAGAATCCTGGTTGCTGGGCCAGGGGACGAAAAATGTCCAAAAATGAGGATGGGACCAAACATCTCATATTTGTCATTAGGGGTACACGTGATAGTCACTGCTAAAGTATGGTGTCGCGATGAAAACTTTATGTTCATCTTCATGTTCGCACACCTGTGGAGTGTGAAGCGCATGTTTGTGGTGGGAAAGACCTGCAGCACGAACGTCCGTGGCAACCCGAGACAGGTGTGCGAGAGGTTTTTTTTTTGGTTTTTTTTGTATACAGAGTCGAGGCTCGTGAAAGAGCTAACATTTATCAAACAAACAAATCAAACAAACAAGCAAACAAAGTATATAAAAAGGTCGAAGCAATGCACCTGTTGTTGTTGGATTGTGCATTTCCACCAAATGCAATGTTGGATGTGTGACAAGGAAGAATTGATTCGATTTTGGTGAAGATTCGAGTCCGGATCCGGATACGAGAATTTTTTCATTTTTGCATGATTCTTCACAATTGAGTGATCGGGCCAAAAACAATATATAGCATGATATTTCAAAAAGTTGTGGATGAATTATGACAAAACTTAGTGGATGAGTTGGATAGATGACAAGAACAAGCTGATTCGATTTTGGTTCAGGTCTGAAACCAAATCTGGCCTATCAGTGAGATACAAGGTATAAACTGTTCAGACTGCCAGAGGTATGTGCTCTACCGAGTGCCGTTCTAGTTTTTTCTTGTAATAATAATTAATCCACAAAGTTGGGAATTAACCCAGAAATAAAGAAAGATCACTTTGTCCTGGAAAGTTGAATGCACATGGAGACAAGACCATATTTTGTAAAATCCTCGAAATACAGACGAGATTGCCAAAATCAATTACCGAAAACATTCAAAGAAACAATTTCATTATTTCCCATGTTTTTGGGCCACTCTGGTGGGGAAATAAGATTCCCAGGGATGTCTACTCAGTAAGGCATATCTTCTTCATCATCTATCAAAGTTGTGGAAAATGACATACCTTGCTGTACTGTACCTGTACTATATGTAGTCTTTATCTTTGTGTCGGAAATTAAATCCAGAGCAGATACAATCGGTGTCTCTCTTGCAGCCTATTACGTAAATCGTTACCAATCCAAATTCAATCAACGTATCAAAAAGGAAAAGATGCTAACGTCACATGATGATAACTTGAATCAGTTATGTTGTAAACGATGTGAAGCATGGGAACAGCTACAGGAAAATGGCAATTACTGTTGGTTTTCCAATTCGGTTTTTAAGTTCCAGATCCAGATCTTAACGTTTATCTTCGACCTAGAATCACAAATTACAACTCTCCGCGTTGCCTAGCAAACAATTATAATATAAACAATGGTTATATATTTTGAACCTTCGTTGTATTTAGATTAAAACTGACTACAGCTACAAACTGTAAAATTCAGAGCTCATTCTAATCACTCATTCTTGATTTAATTGAGCTATTTAGCTGCTCACAGAAAGCAACCACAATCCACTTCATCATATAAATCTTTTATTTATTACGTCTCCATGTAGATAGGTACCCTGGTTTTTGCTTACACTCTGCAAGCATGCCTCACTAGTGTGTGTGTATGTATGTGTGTGTGTGTGTGTGTGTATATATATATATATATATACATACAGACTTGGCATTTAATATGGAATATTTTTTTTGTGGGGGTGAACTTACTTTTCAAGATGACTTAGAACCAAAAGTTCATTGGAATTATGTTGAAATGATTCTAGATTTTGTTAATGTGACCTTTAAAAGAAACAAAAACCACATTTGAAATTTCGAAGCAAATAAATTGATCCTTGAAAGTGATGTAAACTGATATCGAACTCAATTCACGGACAGTACTGTGTTAAACTTCTGTACGTTTTCCAGAAGTATCTCTTTATTTTACACATGAGTCAAAAATTTTTTAACGAAAACAATAGTTAAATTATGACTGGGATTACGGACAGTAAAATTACAGTTCAGTACTTCGTGTAACACTCACGAGCATTCAGGAGAGCACGTACACGTCGAGGCATGCTGTTCACGAGATTTGCCAAGGTTTGGACAGGAATCGCTTGCCATGCAGTGACAATAACCTGCTGCAATTCACGCACAGAGGCAGGCTGCTGGACCAAGTTGTCGATTTGACGCGTTAATTCTGCCCACAAGTTCTCTATCGGATTCATATCCGGGGACATGGCAGGCCACTCCATATGCTCGACACCATGGTCAACAAGAAAGTTTTGGATCATGCGAGCACGATGAAGCCGTGCATTGTCATCTTGGAAGACAGTTTCCTCGAAAGGCTGCATGAGCAAATGAAAGCAATGTTTCTTCCAGAATGGCCCTGTACCTGAACTGGTTCAGGTTTCCATTCAGAACAACCAGGTCAGTTTTGCCCCCTGCATGAAAAGCAGCCCAAACAGTCACCCCACCACCCACCACCACTCTTCGCACTATACAATCTTCGTTGTAGGCTTCATGCACTTGTCTGTGCACTCGGACGCGGCCAGCTTGACGCTAGACCAGAAATCTAGGCTCGTCACTGAAGGTCACGTGATTCCAGTGTCCTGGCTGCCATTGACGGTGCTCTCTGGCCCACTGCAATCGGCGCTGGCTGTGTTGTCTGGTCAGGCGTGGCTTTCTCAGGGGACGCCTGGCATGATTGCCTGTTTGAACCAGTCATTGGTTGACTAGCCTTCTTGATACAGGCACATTTGTCAGTTGCTGCCACTCAGCCCTAAGCCGATTAGCTGACTTGGTTCGGCCATTGCAGACTAACCGGTGCAGCTGGCGATCATCTCTCCTTGTGATTCTGCGGGGACGTCCTGGCCTCGGTATTGGAGTAGGGACACCCCTCTGAGCATTTCGTTTCAGGATCTTTGACACCTGACCTTGAGTGATGCCATACTGCCAAGGAATAGCACGCTGTTTCTTGCCGGAATTTCGTAAAGCCACCACTCCATGACAAACAGCATTGCCGAATTGACGGACCATCTCCAGAGGAAGCGGCAATAACTTTTGTAGATGTGCAGCAGTTGTTTTCCACTAATACAGAACGCAACAACCCTTATATACCTGATTGTGAAGCCAATCATCAAATGTACCTGTCCTTACATTTTGTCCCACCACCTGTGATATTATCCTGTTATTGACTTCTTGCTGCGAAAGACAATCAGTGACATGGTTCTTTTGACAAAGAAATCACCGAAGCGTAAAAGAAACTCACCAGATTGATATACTGAGTTCAGAAAGTAAACCCAAGTCAAGAAAAAAAAAAAATTCCATATTAAATGCGAAGTCTATATATATATATATATATATATATATATATATATATATATATATATATATATATATATATATATACATACATACATAGTTGTTGTTTTCCTCCTTTTCCCTTTATAAGGGTGTGGTCTGATGGCATCAAGCTCCTTTCCTGCCTTGACAACAATACTCCTCCACTTCCTTCTGTCCTCAGCCAACTCTCTCCACTCTCCAAACACCTCCAACTTGCTGATATCCCTCATCACACAATCCTCCCATCTCAACCGTGGTCAACCACTTTTCCTCCAACCTTGTTCCCTCAACCTATCTGCACTATTTGCCATTCTATCTTCCCCCATCCACACAAAACGTCCAGCCCATCCCAGCCGGCATTTCACCAATCTCCCCGTCAAGCTCATCTGCACACCAATCACCTCCCTCAGTTCATCCATTATCCTTATATCCACCCTCTTCACTTCCGCAATCTTCCTGACCCAGTTGTTCTCGTAAACCTGCAGCCTCTGTTGTCTCGACTCTGTCGGGGCCACCGTCTCCAGACCGTAATGGTAGGCCGACATTACACAGGACATCAGAACCTTTCCTTTTAATCTCCTTGAAATATTTATGTCTGCCAGTACACATGTATACAGTGCCTATAAAAGTCTGCACCCCCTTTTAAAATGTTCACCTTTTGTTACACATTAAATCAGGCTTTTTCCACCTTTATTTACACATTGTAACCCAACACTTCCAAGTGAAAAACAAATTCTACAAATTTCAGAAAATTAATTTTAAAAAAAAAACGACAATATCTTTGTTGAATAAGTGTCCACCCTCCCTGAGTTAATACATATATATATATATATATATATATATATATATATATTTCACTTCTCAGGCTAATCAACATGTGATGCCTCAGCACCAAAGGTCTTGTGAATGCCTTCACGGATTTCCAAAATGGTTCTATATACTGCATTCAGTTATTCCAACTTACGGTTACCATTCCCCAAGGATCATTCAATAAAAACCGAACCAGATGCTGGAACGCACACAAAAGGCAATGGGCAGGAAGATGTCTCTTATGATTATAAGACTGTTTGTAAAAAAAAATTACAGGGAAGAGGGTAAAGGAGACGCTATTATAAACGGTATGAACCAAGCATTCAACAGACACAGGTAGGGGATAGCCCCAGTAAAATAAAAAACAGTCAGACATTTTACAAACTTATTCTGTCCACCTGTAAGTTCACACTCACTGCCTCAGTGTGCATAAACAAACACTTACTTTGACAGATCCCTCCCTGCATGTTTACATGGTCCATACTATGGTCTTTCTACATTCTAACTATGGATCCTCCCGCACAACCCCCTTCCATGTGACAACACAGACACAGACACAGACACAGACACACAGACACACAGACACGAATGTGCAGATCAACAGGTTTTACCTATTCTAATAATTAATTACTGGTGTGATAGCTTCATTTTGCATTTTTAGCGTACAAGTCTGTTTTCATTCCTTAAAATAAAACAAGTTTACTTAATGTAACACACAAAATAATTTCCTTCCCCCCTCATCACTGACTACTGCCCAAACAAGCCAAAATACTGTTAGGTTAAGACCAAAACAACTCATCCTCTGGTGAAAATATTCTGCGCCAATGGCTATTATCAGTTTGTCTTTTTCTTACAATACCAATGTTTACGGTGTTGAGTGTTTCGTTGGATGCAGAAAGTCGAACGACAGTTTAAAGTCATCATCCAACGAAAAACCAGTGTAAAATGCGATGGCTTCTAGAATATCTCAGTAATAATTCACAATAAAGTTTTATGTTTAATTTCCCTTTCTCTTCCTTACATCTGGACCACTCATCATCACCATTATCAATGTAGCATACTGTTTTACAGAGCATCAGTTGTGCACAAGCAGTCTCTTGGCAAAGGTTACAACCCTAAATGGGTCCCCACTTTGACACAGGTACGGAAGTGAAGGTGAATTGGGCAGGAAACGGAAGTGATTTTTAGGTTTTTGGTTTTTTTGTGTCCTCCCAAGTGAGATAAGCAGATTTCCATCATGATTGAAGGATGGTGTATTCCATGATGGAAACCTTCTGCCGGTACAGGGTTTGATTCAGGGAAACAGCTCAGCAAGCTAATATCAAATACCTGTAACTTCTATAGCCCGAAGCATCTCATCATCTTACTATAATTCACCAAATGTCTGTCTGTCTGTTCCCAGGTACCGCAAAAACGGCTGAACCGATCGCAACGATATTTTGGGTGGGTAATACTGGGCCCCCCTGGAGTAAAATAGGCTACCTTTTTCCAATTTCAGCTTTGGCCTCCAGCATAACGTTATTGTCCCAGGTACCGCAAAGAACCTGCCACGAATGCAGAAGTGGACAGATTACGGCAATGAGCTGGTTAGATAATAACCCAATACAACCGTCATTTAAAACTATTTTGTTAACATATCAATTGATGATTGCAATTGAGTGAATACAATTACGATTTTGAATTCGTAATTGTGTTCACCCAACCGTACGGAACTTCACATCAGGATTTAAATATTTGTTTATGTCACGAATGTTGTTAAAAGTTAATTTTTTTATATTAATGTTATTTAATTTGTGATTGGAGTTATGCTGTTTGGAATGAAAAAACAGATATTGAGTTTAAGTGAATGACGAAATGCCGTGATGGTTTCTACTTTTTAAACGTGAAATTCGCGGATCGCCATCTGCAGATTCGCCATTGACTGGGAATGGAACAAACGTACCCGTTTGTTTGCGAACGGGTACGTTTTTCATGGAAGTCCTTCACAAACTTGCTGTCCATGTCTGACATGCGACTGAAGGTGCTACAGGAATGTGGAATTGATTGGTTTCATGCTTTAGCATTCGCCGTTTCTGCATTGTCTGTTTGCTTCTTGCCTCCCACCCGTGCTAAGCACAGGTACCTTACTAGTCTTACTATAATTCACCAAATGTCTGTCTGTCTGTTCCCAGGTACCGCAAAAACGGCTGAACCAATCGCAACGAAATTTTGGGTGGGTAATCCTGGGACTCCCTGGAGTAAAATAGGCTATATTGTTTTTCCATCTTTTCCCCCAATTTTCCAATTTTTCCAATTTCCAATTTTTCAAATTTTCCAAATTTTCCAGTTTTTCCAAACACTATGAAATAATATTTACCGATATGAACAGTGATGTGGCTTTTATTGAAATTCTACAAATACTGTTTAGATTTTGATGATTTGCGTGTGATATGATTTAACGAATGTTTATATAAATCGTTTAAAAAATTTTTTAAAGCATTCAATTTCTGATATTTTGCCTTTTCATATGGCCTCCCAATTGAAGCCCCGCACAAAGGGCAGGTGCCGTTGCTAGTTGTAAAAATAGAACAAATGTTGAGGGATATGAGTTTTTCTCACTTTGCATGGAACTCCAGACTGTGCATGACAGATCCAGACCCCTCCCTCTTCCAGGGAAGCAGCAGTTCAATCTCTCTCTTATGATTTGGCTAAAATAAGTGATGGTTATATATCTACCTTTTTTTTTTTTTTTTTTTTTTCAAGAAAGACCCACATACTCATTTTGTTCCTCCATAAGGACTGGTTAGCAAACCTACCTATTTAATTCTGTGGCCAGCTTTGAGGACAGGTAGCCAGTAATATTAATGCTTCAGCCAGTAATAGCAAAGTTAAGTGTCACCTTGCCAAAATCAAAAGGTCAGAAAACATTGAACATTGTAATCGTTTCCAAACTTTTTAAAATCAAATGTCCAATGGAAAATTTGTTAAAGACACGCATTAGGTGTTTTTATAAGGTAATTGCGACAGTATATTAGCAAAGGGTGGACTCAAGAGGAAATAGGTAACGATATCGATCATTTAAGGCTAAATCAATAAGCCATAAACATCTTACCTTTCCCAAGGATAATAGTCTTCTGGGCTCTGCTTGCAATCATGACACAAACAACACTTCCTTTATTTTATGTCGAGTAGACTAGTCATTGATAACCTGGCACAGGTTGCAGGGGAGGGAAGGTGGAGAGAGAAGCAAGGATGAATAAAGAGAGACTTTGCTCGTTTGGAAATCAACCCAGAAAAATCTAAAATAAATAATAAAACTCTTGGACGGTGGAGTTGAGCAAGAGGTTTGCACTCGAGTCTCCATATACGAGGAGTAGCGACAACTTGCAATTTGATGACATTTTGTATCCACCGAATCTGCGCGCATTGTGCGTGAAGTGCAATGTGTCCGTTTTCAAATGAAAATGTCTCTTTCTGCGCCCAAAATGGAGATTTTATTACATAATGATTTATTTTCATTCTTCCAACTTCAGAATAAGCAAATAATCACACAGGATTGATTTAACCTTAAAACGTATTGCATAAACCAAATGAAGTGTAATGCACGAGTTTAAACTGGTGAGTGCCTTATGGGAGGTGCAGAGCATGTCAGTAGAATGTAACACAGGTGGTGACAGAATGCAACCTAGGTAGTGGCACAGATAGTGACAGATAACACAGGTAGTGACAGAATGAACAACACAAGTGATAGAACAACCCAAGCCCTCTCCCTCCCACAGATCTCCCGATGTCCCTGCTCTCAAATGTACTTGTGTGCTTCCCCCTCTCTCCCCATCTTGTCATCTGCTCCCTTTATCACATGTTTTATGTGTCAGTTTGTCTTTTTGTGATCAATGTTAGCTCTTACACGAGCCTCGATCTTATATACAAAAAAAATAAATACAGAAAATTGACAGAAATGGAAGACGGAAAGTAAAAGACAGAAATGGAGGCACGCCGTCCACACCATCTAGAGTAGAGAATTTGAAAAGATAAAAAATGTGAATGAAACAAAAAGAGAAGGAGCTTGAGAAGATTGATTGAATGAATGTGTGCTCTGCCTAAAGGCAGGTACTTACCTGTTTGGTAAGGGTGATACTGGGTGTCTGGGTGGTTTGCCATTGCTTTCCCAACAGTTAATTAGGGCAGGAGTTTGGAATTTGGCCATGGTACCAGTGATAGCTCGCCTACTCCTTGAGAAGGACACCGTGAGATATTTAATGTTCACCAACTAATGCGAGGAGACGAGACAACCGGCTTAACTCAAGGGACGCACATTGATGAATCACCCTGTCTGTGAAACATTTAAAGCTGGGTCGGGATTCAAACTCAGGTTAAACAGCAAATAAACGAGTGCATGTGTGAGTCTCGCCCATCCCACCACCTCCTTGGGAAAATAATGGGCAGGGAATGTTTTTCTTTCCAATCTAACGAAACAGGAAAGAATAGATTTAGAAAGAACAAAGAAGGAACAAAAGTGGGTTGCATAAAAATGAGGATGAGTCACAAGTGACGGGGTTATTTTTTTTATAACTCTTCATTTGTTTTAACATACAAGGTAAGTACTGTACCACTGAAACCATGCATGTGCATGTAATCCTTCACATGTTCGGGAAGCATGGATGTGCATGTAATCCTTCTCATGTTCTGGAAACATGCATGTCTGTACAATCCTTCACATGCTCAGGAACATGCATGTAAATGTATACCTTCACATGTTCGGGAAGTATGCATGTGCATATAATCCTTCACATGCTCGGGAAACATGCATGTGCATATAATCCTTCACATACGTACTCGGGAATTACGCATGTGCATGCATTCCTTCACATGTTTGGGAAACATGCATTTGCATGTAATCCTTCACATGTTCAGGAAACATGCATGTGTGTACAATCCTTCAGATGCTTGTTAAGCATGTGCGTACAATCCCTCACATGTTCGGGAAACATGCATGTGCATGTAATCCTTCACATGCTCGGGAAACATGCATGTGTATGTAATCCTTCACATGTTCAGGAAACATACATGTGCATGTATTCCTTCACATGTTCAGGAAACATGCATATGAACGTTAATTTAATCCTACTCTTGAACGAATTAGGACCGAATATGAATGTAATGCTGCACACGAGTTACCATAGCCACAAAATAAACAAGCATTCTGAGTATTGCGCTGCAGTACATGTCCCCTACCGGCAGTCTGTCGTCTGGAAAACTGGTACTCACGGTCTGAGGTAACTTGGCTAAAAATTATCCAATTTGCACCAAATAAAGTTTATGAATGGTTGCACAGACCCCTACTTCTCACGAAAAGTGGAAACAGAATCTAAATCTGAGTTAAAACAAGCATTCTGAGTATTGCGCTGCAATACATGTCCCCTACCAAAGTTCAAAGTGCCATAAATTTGTCAAAAATGATCGAATATGCAAATTTATGCATGGTTGATGCTGATTTTCAAACTTGATCTGAGGTATGCTGAGACACATGTGTGTCACGCCTCGCCTCGTTGATAAGCCCGCAAGGTCGCTCCGTGGAGCGGCCTGCACGTATTGCACTGTGTGAATTATATAATTACCAACTCACGGTCTGAGGTACCAGCGATTCAAGAGATATCCATTTTTAAAAATATTTTCGTTTAATTAACGATATCTGCCAAACCACGCGCCCTATCGCATATTCCAAAAGGACATTTTAGTAGATTGACATGCTGAACATATCTGTGAAGTTTCCCCTCGATTGGATCAAAAATGAGGGAGGGGCTCGGTTTTAAAGGTTCATGCTTAAAAACGTCATAACTCTGAAACCATGTGACACATGACGTCATGCTCGCTGACTTTTTTGTTCGTCATGGGTATGCGATTCTGCCTGCAAAGTTTGGCCTCGATCTGTGTAGCCGTTGCAGAGAAAAAGGGCTTTTCGTGTTTTCACGAAAAACAATATGGCGGCCAAACCACGTGACCTGTGACGTCATAATTACCATTAAAATATTCTACAGACCGAGTCCCCCCTACGTTGAAAATTTGATCTCAATCGGTCCTATTATTAATAATAATAATAATGCATTTATTTTATATAGCGCTTTTCAGGAAGCCCAAAGACGCTTTGACAGAGTGCAAAACATAATGCATAGCAAAACATAAAAACAATTGCATAAAAACAAACATAAAAATATTATTGCAGAGAAAATCTTTTTTAAAGGAAATTAAAACTTAAAATGGCACTGAGTTAAGGATCATCAGAATTATCAGAATTCCCAAAGTTCAAAGTGCCATAACTTTGTCAAAAATGATCGAAACGTCGTGAAGTTCGAACTTGATCTGTAACTTATCATGAGGAAACCATGTGCCAAGGTTGAAATCATGAGCATTTTTTTTTTTTTTTTTGTTGTTGTATACAAGATCGAGGCTCGTGAAAGAGCGAACATTAATCACACAGAAAGACAACCCGACACATAAAACATATAACATCGGGAGCGGCAGACAAGATGGGGAGAGAGGGGGAAGGACACAAACACAACATTTGAGAGCAGGGACCGAGAGACATGGAGACATCGAGAGATCTGAGAGAGGGCGAGGGCTTTGGGGGGGGGGGGCATGGGAAGGGGGCGGTGGGAGAGGTATAAAACATATGGACACTGCCAGGACTTCCAGGAAAGAAGTTGGAATTTCAAACAAGGTGGATCTGGGGTGAATTAGCGGGGGTAGAAAAGATCAAGGTGTTGGATGGGGGAAGATAAGAGATGGTGGTGAACAGCTGTTTTAAAGACCTGGAGGGAGGAGTGGGATTGAAGGGAGTGTGGGAGTTTGTTCCAGAGGTGGGAGAAAAGATGAATGAAAGAGTGAAGGTGAGCAGAGAGCCGAGATTTCGGCAGTTTAACCATTAGAGGGTTGCTGGCAGATCTTGTGCGACCTGTAGGAATATTTGGGGGACAGAGCACAGAGAGAGCTGGGGGTGCAAGGCCGGAGAGGAGTCGGTAGAAGACAGAAAGACCACCTACCTGACTGCGGTGAGTGAGTGAAAGGCCCTCAGAGATAGCTTCATCGCGGGAGATTCCAATAATTCTGAAAGCTTTGGTTTCAACAGCGTGAAGCCGAGCTAGGTGTGAGGCAGGAGCACCGGCCCATAGGGGAGAACAGTATTCCATTGAGCTGCGGATGAAAGCCTTGTATGTGGTGAGGAGCTCAGGTGTGCCGAGGAAGGACTTCGCACGACGGAGGATGCCCAGTCAGCGACTGGCTTTGGAGGCCAGCTTGGAAATGTGGTTTTCCCAAGAAAGATCATGGCAGATAGTGAGACCCAAAAGCTTGAGCGATCTAAAATTAAGAGTTTAGAAAAAAGTCCGGAAAACTGTTCTTTGCGTGACGGACTGACGGACTGACGGACGAACGGTATAGACCTCGTAGATCCTGTGTATAGGACTTATAGTTCAATCTGATACTACCTATAACTTCCTATAACAACCTATAACTTCAAAGGACTTGCAATATCATGTATTATGTAATACAGTTATATCACAAATATAAAGACAATGGTTTTCAATTACCTTTGTTTGTTGCTTTTCTATAATCCTGAGCACTATTTTGAGGCCTTTATTGGATTCCTTGACCCAGAAAACATAGGATTAGCATATTTAATTAAGTCTCTAGGTTGACTAGAAGCCGAGATCGCGTAAAATATGTATTTTATGGCGGCCATTTTCAAAATCCAAAATGGCGGCCATACAGGTGTCTGCAAATGCCAACATTGATTTTCAGATTCTCCATGCTCTGAAGATTCCAAAAATGTACAGGTTTGCTAATCCCAAAATTTTGAAAGAAATTATATTTGTTAACATAGTGAACCTGACTATCTTCATCACTGTCCTGAGTGTCATTTTCGCAAAGGTGTCTACGCAAATGTAAACATTAATTTTTTGATTCCTCATGCTCTGAATATTCCAAAAATGTATAGTTTTGCTAATCTTCCAAAATTTTGAACGAAATTATATTTGTTAGCATAGTGAACCTGACTAGTGACTCCACTTGCCATTGTCAAGAGCAAATTCCCAGTTAATCTCCTCCCAGATATACCCGGGATGGAGGGGTTGGGACGAAGCAGCAAACCAATCACAAAGCTGTGATGCAAGACCTCGTCACATTTAGGGGGGCAGGAGGGGGTTAGGGCGAAGCAGCCAACCAATCACAAAGCTGTGATGCAAGACCTCGTGACATTTAGTGGGGGGAGGGGAGGTGGAGGGGTTGGGGAAAAGCAGCCAACCAATCACAAAGCTGTGATGCGAGACCTCGTCACATTTAGGGGGGGATGGAGGGGTTGGAGCGAAGCAGCCAACCAATCACAAAGCTGTGATGCGAGACCTCGTGATATTTAGAGGGGGGGGGGGGGAGGAGGGGTTGGGGTGAAGCAGCCAACCAATCACAAAGCTGTGATGCGAGACCTCGTGATATTTAGGGGCAAATAGAGGGGATGGGGCGAAGCAGCCAACCAATCACAAAGCTGTGATGCGAGATCTCGTGACATTTAGGGGGTGGGGGGGAGGAGGGGTTGGGGCGAAGCAGCCAACCAATCACAAACCTTTGATGCGAGACCTCGTGACATTTAGGGGGGATGGAGGGGTTGGGGTGAAGCAGCCATCCAATCACAAACCTTTGATGCGAGACCTCGTGACATTTAGGGGGGATGGAGGGGTTGGGGCGAAGCAGCCATCCAATCACAAAGCTGTGATGCGAGACCTCGTGACATTTAGGGGGAATGGAGGGGTTGGGGTGAAGCAGCCAACCAATCACAAACCTTTGATGCGACACCTCGTGACATTTAGGGGGGATGGAGGGGTTGGGGCGAAGCAGCCATCCAATCACAAAGCTGTGATGCGAGACCTCGTGACATTTAGGGGGGGGGGGGGTGGAGGGGTTGGGCGAAGCAACCAACCAATCACAAAGCTGTGATGCGAGACCTCGTGACATTTAGTGATTTAGGGGGTTGGAGGGGTTGGGGCGAAGCAGCCAACCAATCGCAAAGCTGTGATGCAAGACCTCGTGACATTTAGGGGGGATGGAGGGGTTGGGGCGAAGCAACCAACAAATCACAAAGCTGTGATGCAAGACCTCGTGACATTTAGTGGGGGGGGGGGGGTGGAGGGGTTGGGGTGAAGCAGCCAACCAATCACAAAGCTGTGATGCAAGACCTCGTGACAT
Source organism: Myxine glutinosa (assembly GCF_964187855.1). Taxonomy (NCBI): domain Eukaryota; kingdom Metazoa; phylum Chordata; class Myxini; order Myxiniformes; family Myxinidae; genus Myxine; species Myxine glutinosa. Next base: position 17,004,395 of record NC_136274.1, read on the forward strand.
TTAGGGGCGATGGTTGGGTTGGGGCGAAGTAACCAACAAATCACAAATCTGTGATGCGAGACCTCGTGACATTTAGGGGCGATGGTTGGGTTGGGGTGAAGCAGCCAACCAATCACAAAGCTGTGATGCAAGACCTCGTGACATTTAGGGGCGATGGAGGGGTTGGGCGAAGCAGCCAACCAATCACAAAGCTGTGATGCGAGACCTCGTGACATTTAGGGGGGGGGGAGGTGGAGGGGTTGGGGCGAAGCAGCCAACCAATCACAAACCTTTGATGTGAGACCTTGTCACATTTAGGGGGGATGGAGGGGTTGTGGTGAAGCAGCCATGCAATCACAAAGCTGTGATGCGAGACCTCGTGACATTTAGGGGGGGGGGGGAGGTGGAGGGGTTGAGGCGAAGCAGCCAACCAATCACAAACCTTTGATGTGAGACCTTGTCACATTTAGGGGGGATGGAGGGGTTGGGGCGAAGCAGCCAACCAATCACAAAGCTGTGATGCGAGACCTCGTGACATTTAGGGGGGGGGGAGGTGGAGGGGTTGGGGCGAAGCAGCCAAGCAATCACAAAGCTGTGATGAGAGACCTCGTGACATTTACGGGGGGGGAGGGGAGGTGGAGGGGTTGGGGCAAAGCAGCCAACCAATCACAAAGCTGTGATGCGAGACCTCGTGACATTTAGCGGGGATGGAGGGGTTGGGGCGAAGCAGCCAACCAATCACAAAGCTGTGATGCTAGACCTCGTCACATTTAGGGGGGGATGGAGGGGTTGGGGCAAAGCAGCCAAACAATCACAAAGCTGTGATGCGAGACCTCGTGACATTTAGGGGGGGGGAGGGGAGGTGGAGGGGTTGGGGCAAAGCAGCCAACCAATCACAAAGCTGTGATGCGAGACCTCGTGACATTTAGGGGGGATGGAGGGGTTGGGGCGAAGCAGCCAACCAATCACAAAGCTGTGATGCTAGACCTCGTCACATTTAGGGGGGGATGGAGGGGTTGGGGCAAAGCAGCCAAACAATCACAAAGCTGTGATGCGAGACCTCGTTACATTTAGGGGCAAATAGAGGGGTTGGGGCGAAGCAGCCAACCAATCACAAAGCTGTGATGCGAGATCTTGTGACATTTGGGGGGGGGGGGAGGAGGGGTTGGGGCGAAGCAGCCAACCAATCACAAACCTTTGATGCGAGACCTCGTGACATTTAGGGGGGATGGAGGGGTTGGGGCGAAGCAGCCAACCAATCACAAACCTTTGATGCGAGACCTCGTGACATTTAGGGGGGATGGAGGGGTTGGGGCGAAGCAGCCAACCAATCACAAAGCTGTGATGCGAGACCTCGTGACATTTAGGGGGAATGGAGGGGTTGGGGTGAAGCAGCCAACCAATCACAAACCTTTGATGCGACACCTCGTGACATTTAGGGGGGATGGAGGGGTTGGGGCGAAGCAGCCAACCAATCACAAAGCTGTGATGCTAGACCTCGTCACATTTAGGGGGGGATGGAGGGGTTGGGGCAAAGCAGCCAAACAATCACAAAGCTGTGATGCGAGACCTCGTTACATTTAGGGGCAAATAGAGGGGTTGGGGCGAAGCAGCCAACCAATCACAAAGCTGTGATGCGAGATCTTGTGACATTTGGGGGGGGGGGGAGGAGGGGTTGGGGCGAAGCAGCCAACCAATCACAAACCTTTGATGCGAGACCTCGTGACATTTAGGGGGGATGGAGGGGTTGGGGCGAAGCAGCCAACCAATCACAAACCTTTGATGCGAGACCTCGTGACATTTAGGGGGGATGGAGGGGTTGGGGCGAAGCAGCCAACCAATCACAAAGCTGTGATGCGAGAACTCGTGATATTTAGGGGGGGGGGGAGGGGTTGGGGCGAAGCAGCCAACCAATCACAAAGCTGTGATGCGAGACCTCGTGACATTTAGCCAATTCTAACATCAGCCAATCAGCAAGCTCGTGTCATCAGTGCTTTGCATCTGTTTAAGGAGGTAAATTAAATTACATCATGTAATCCTCGTTGTCCGTAGTGTATTAATGATCCAATGAAGACAATCACGTCCCACTTTGTCTCTGTCATCTTCCCCATGGAGCCTCTCCAGTGTATTTGTGTACAAATGGACCATATGCCTGTGATAAAGCCACAGTCTCGTCTGTCAGAGGCAAACTCGTTTGTCCAGTGTTGCCAAGTCTCCATTATTCGCCTCCTGGCACGGTTCGGGGATGCAGCCAGAATGTTCGCACTACTCCATTGGGGAATATGGCAGCCCGGAACCCATTGCTTGGCAATAACAGACCTTTCCGGGTGGTTGCATCCAGGGTCGTTGTGGTGTTCTTGATGCGCTGCTCCAAGGTCCTCCGCTCTCATATATTACACACAACAGACGCATGCGGTGTATAGCACACCTGTGCATCATTCTCACGTATTGTCCTTGACGAGGGTTAATGCTCCTATCAGGGTCTACAGGTCTACAGGTTGAACGTTCACCCTTACCAACCTCAAAATGCTGTCAATACTTTGGGATAATCCTGGCACAAGAGGAAGCACACAGAAGCCTGTATGTGGTTACTGTATAATTTCCTGATTCACTTGGGCTGGCAGTGCCATTTGTTTATTTTTTGCAGAGATGGTCTGGATAGCCATTGGAATTCCCATTTTTGATGTTGAATCTCCTTATTATTCCCCTCTAAAGTGGATGATATGTTCTTGCCCTGTTCACGAGCGTGTTTCCCACATCTCTTTTATGGTACGTACTATGGCAAGACCCAAAATTGAGGCACCAATCGGTGTGAGAGATTTTGTTTTCACACTTTGGTGTTTAAACTTCCACTGGGACTCTTCATCACCATGGCATCAAGAAAAGGAAGCCGCCCATCTTGTTCCTCCTCACAGGTAAATTTGATGGAGGAAGCTGTTCCATTAATGCCATCCTGGTTATATCAACAGCCGTGCTGTAGCAGGTGACAAAAATGTAATCTACATATCGGTACCAGACATTCTGTACCAAACAATCTACATATCGGTACCAGACATTCGGTACCAGACAATCTACATATCGGTACCGGACATTCGGTACCAAACAATCTACATATCGGTACCGGACATTCGGTACCAAACAATCTACATATCGGTACCAGACATTCGGTACCAAACAATCTACATATCGGTACCAGACAATCTACATATCGGTACCAGACATTCGGTACCAGACAATCTACATATCGGTACCAGACATTCGGTACCAGACAATCTACATATCGGTACCAGACAATCTACATATCGGTACCAGACATTCGGTACCAGACAATCTACATATCGGTACCAGACATTCGGTACCAAACAATCTACATATCGGTACCAGACATTCGGTACCAGACAATCTACATATCGGTACCAGACATTCGGTACCAGACAATCTACATATCGGTACCAGACGTTCGGTACCAGACAATCTACATATCGGTACCAGACATTCGGTACCAAACAATCTACATATCGGTACCAGACATTCGGTACCAGACAATCTACATATCGGTACCAGACATTCGGTACCAAACAATCTACATATCGGTACCAGACATTCGGTACCAGACAATCTACATATCGGTACCAGACAATCTACATATCGGTACCAGACATTCGGTACCAGACAATCTACATATCGGTACCAGACATTCGGTACCAGACAATCTACATATCGGTACCAGACATTCGGTACCAGACAATCTACATATCGGTACCAGACATTCGGTACCAAACAATCTACATATCGGTACCAGACATTCGGTACCAGACAATCTACATATCGGTACCAGACATTCGGTACCAAACAATCTACATATCGGTACCAGACATTCGGTACCAGACAATCTACATATCGGTACCAGACATTCGGTACCAGACAATCTACATATCGGTACCAGACATTCGGTACCAAACAATCTACATATCGGTACCAGACATTCGGTACCAGACAATCTACATAACGGTACCAGACATTCGGTACCAGACAATCTACATATTGGTACCAGACATTCGGTACCAGACAATCTACATATCGGTACCAGACATTCGGTACCAAACAATCTCCATATCGGTACCAGACATTCGGTACCAGACAATCTACATAACGGTACCAGACATTCGGTACCAGACAATCTACATATCGGTACCAGACATTCGGTACCAGACAATCTACATATCGGTACCAGACATTCGGTACCAGACAATCTACATATCGGTACCAGACATTCGGTACCAAACAATCTACATATCGGTACCAGACATTCGGTACCAGACAATCTACATATCGGTACCAGACATTCGGTACCAGACAATCTACATATCGGTACCAGACATTCGGTACCAGACAATCTACATATCGGTACCAGACATTCGGTACCAGACAATCTACATATCGGTACCAGACATTCGGTACCAAACAATCTACATATCGGTACCAGACATTCGGTACCAGACATTCGGTACCAGACAATCTACATATCGGTACCAGACATTCGGTACCAGACAATCTACATATCGGTACCAGACATTCGGTACCAGACAATCTACATATCGGTACCAGATATTCGGTACCAGACAATCTACATATTATACGTATTGGAAGGGACGGTATGGTGCGTGTCCCAAGTGCTTCCATCGCCATGTTTCCAACCCGGAGACCCCAAAGCAGTGCCCAGAACCTGTGATGCTGAAGCAGTTTCCAGACAAGGGTTACACTGTATGGTTTTCTATTGCCTTCCAGCAGTAGTTAGGGGAATACAGTGGTTTGGAATTTGGCCATAGGGTCAATAAACTAATGTTGGCAGACAGGGAGGCCAGCTTGACGTTAATCCAAGGGATGTAACACAAATGGGTGAATCACAAAGCAACATTGAGAGAATAAAAAGTGGTGGAATGGCGGAAAGGACCCGTGGTGCGAGGCAGTTGAGCAACCGAGGGAGAGGAGTTGGGAGGACGGTGTTCCCCCTCTCAGGGTAGGGAAATTTTGTAATTTTAATTTTAAATTTGTACAGCACATTTTCCTCATGAACTTGCACCCAAGGCCTGACAGAAACCTGGTCACAACATGAAACTATATCAAAAATTTTGATGAGACATTATTTTGTGAAAGCGGTACTTTTCGCTGTTGTTGGGCAATACAATTGGAAGGCTGTTCCACTATACAAAAAGCAGTAGAGTTGGCAACTTTGCACTTGTAGTGTATCTTAATGTCAAATTACTGGGGTGTACTCGTCGTAGTGTCTATTAGGCTGAGAGAGCTGCATGCGGTAACTGCAGTAAAACCACTGGAAACCCAGGTAAAGAGGGAGATCCAAACGGTCCACAATACAGAAATAGCACAAGAGGCAACACATTGATAACAAGAAAAAGAGCAATCAGAGATTGCAAACCCTTGCCAGGATGTATTTTCAGTGGTTTTTCACACTTTTGTGTTAAAACAAATATGGCGGCCGAACCACGTGACCGATGACGCCATCATTATTTTTTCCTAAACTAATTATTTATTCCTAGATTATGCTCAAAAAATTTCATCTTGATCGGATGAGGTTTTGTACTTGTCGAATTAAGACGTCATAATGGAGGCACCTATGACATCATCATTAACATATTTTATTCGCCATGGAGAGTTCTTTACAATGAGCCATGTCTCAATTTTTTCGATTCAGCACTTTCGGAGATATAGTGGTGCAAAGTTTTTCGGTTTTTTAAAGATGACGGATGAACCACCTGACCAATGACGTCATCATTTTTTTTTTCTCCACCAGTTTATGCCGACATGGCACTCAATAAATTTCATCTTGATCGGATGAAGTTTTGTACTTGTCGAATTATGATGTCATAATGGAGGCACCTATGACATCATCATTAACATATTTTATTCCCCATGGAGAATTTTTTTACAATGAGCCATGTCTCAATTGTTCTGTTCAGCGCTTTCGGAGATATCGAGGTGCAAATGTTTTCGGTTTTTCCAAGATGGCGGCCGAACCACGTGATGGATGACGTCATCATTAGCCATTAAAAAATTATACAGGTGGCGTTGCACCTATGGTGAAAATTTCCTATCAATCGGACCAACCGTTGCAGAGAAAATCATATTTAATCTGTGCGGACAAACAGACAAACAGACAGACAGACAAACAAACGGACTCAAATACAATACCCTCTCCTCAGGCGAGGGTAATTAGAGAGTTCATGGAGCACGTTACCCCAAGCAATGTTCAAGTATATAATGCAATTTAAATCAAATAAAGATTTTAAAGATCGTTAAAGAAATTCCAGACATTTAACGCTATTGAAGCAGTCATCTACACCAACCACCCATATACACCACCTTATTTAACATGTCCAAGTACGACAAAACTGGAGGTTATTGAAAGTGAGAAGGACGTGTCCTACAGTGTTCAAGTATATAATTCAATTTAAATAAAATAAGGATTGTAAAAGTAATCTAAAAATTAATTCCAGAATCTACCGCTATTTTACCACCGTTGATACAGTGTCGATAACACCACCTTATTTAACACGTTACATTTGTTATTTGTGCTTGCTGTTTGTGTCCTTTATAATGTCCTTAAAAACAGAAAGGGGTGAATTTATGAAAGGTGTTTCGCGAGTGTCTTTCCAACACACAACTATGTCTTAAACGCTGACAAAAACACGTTTGTATGTGAACAGCTAATCGCCCGTTTAAATAGCAATTTACGAAGGGGGATTAACATCCGTTTAGTTGTGCGTGTCTAAATAGTCTGTTATCTTGGGAAACATCGACCATATCTCCATCATCCAATTGAAATGAAGCAGTTGCATCAAAATCAACAGAATCAAAGCACCATCCCGAGTATGACTCATCCATCCCTAGTGTGACTCATCCATCCCTAGTGTGACTCATCCATCCCTGGTGTGACTCATCCATCCCTAGTGTGACTCATCCATCCCTAGTGTGACTCATCCATCCCTAGTGTGACTCATCCATCCCTAGTGTGACTCATCCATCCCTACTGTGACTCATCCATTCCTACTGTGACTCATCCATCCCTAGTGTGACTCATCCATCGCCAGTGTGACTCACCCATCCCTAGTGTGACTCATCCATCCCCACTGTGACTCGTCCATCCCTAGTGTGACTCGTCCATCCCTAGTGTGACTCGTCCATCCCTAGTGTGACTCGTCCAATCCCTAGTGTGACTCGTCCATCCCTAGTGTGACTCGTCCATCCCTAGTGTGACTCTTCCATCCCTAGTGTGACTCGTCCATCCCTAGTGTGACTCGTCCATCCCTAGTGTGACTCGTCCATCCCTAGTGTGACTCGTCCATCCCGAGTGTGACCCGTCCATCCCTAGTGTGACCCGTCCATCCCTAGTGTGACCCGTCCATCCCTAGTGTGACTCGTCCATCCCTAGTGTGACTCGTCCATCCCTAGTGTGACTCGTCCATCCCTAGTGTGACTCGTCCATCCCCAGTGTGACTCGTCCATCCCCAGTGTGACTCGTCCATCCCCAGTGTGATTCGTCCATCCCCAGTGTGACTCGTCCATCCCTAGTGTGACTCATCCATTCCTCGTGTGATTCATCCATCCCTAGTGTGACTCATCCATCGCCAGTGTGACTCATCCATCCCTACTGTGACTCATCCATTCCTACTGTGACTCATCCATTCCTACTGTGACTCATCCATCCCTAGTGTGACTCATCCATCCCTAGTGTGACTCGTCCATCCCCAGTGTGATTCGTCCATCCCCAGTGTGACTCGTCCATCCCTAGTGTGATTCATCCATCCCTCGTGTGATTCATCCATCCCTAGTGTGACTCAGCTATCGCCAGTGTGACTCATCCATCCATACTGTGACTCATCCATTCCTACTGTGACTCATCCATTCCTACTGTGACTCATCCATCCCTAGTGTGACTCATCCATCCCTAGTGTGACTCATCCATTGCGAGTGTGACTCACCCATCGCTAGTGTAACTCATCCATCCCTAGTGTGACTCATCCATCCCTAGTGTGACTCGTCCATCCCTTGTGTGACTCGTCCATCCCTAGTGTGACTCGTCCATCCCTAGTGTGACTCGTCCATCCCTAGTGTGACTCGTCCATCCCTAGTGTGACTCGTCCATCCCTAGTGTGACTCGTCCATCCCTAGTGTGACTCGTCCATCCCTAGTGTGACTCGTCCATCCCTAGTGTGACTCGTCCATCCCTAGTGTGACTCGTCCATCCCTAGTGTGACTCGTCCATCCCTACTGTGACTCATCCATCCCTAGTGTGACTCATCCATCCCTAGTGTGACTCATCCATTGCTGGTGTGACTCATCCAGCACTAGTGTGACTCATCCATCTCCAGTGTGACTCGTCCATCTCCAGTGTGACTCGTCCATCCCTAGTGTGACTCGTCCATCCCTAGTGTGACTCGTCCATCCCTAGTGTGACTCGTCCATCCCTAGTGTGGCTCGTCCATCCCTAGTGTGACTCGTCCGTCCCTAGTGTGGCTTGTCCGTCCCTAGTGTGACTCGTCCGTCCCTAGTGTGACTCGTCCATCGCTAGTGTGACTCGTCCATCCCTAGTGTGACTCGTCCATCCCTAGTGTGACTCGTCCATCCCTAGTGTGACTCGTCCATCCCTAGTGTGACTCGTCCATCCCTAGTGTGACTCGTCCATCCCTAGTGTGACTCGTCCATCCCTAGTGTGACTCGTCCATCCTTAGTGTGACTCGTCCATCCCTAGTGTGACTCGTCCATCCCTAGTGTGACTCGTCCATCCCTAGTGTGACTCGTCCATCCCTAGTGTGACTCGTCCATCCCTAGTGTGACTCGTCCATCCCTAGTGTGAGTCGTCCATCCCTAGTGTGACTCGTCAATCCCTAGTGTGACTCATCCATCCCTTGTGTGACTCATCCATCTCTAGTGTGACTCATCCATTCTCTCCTTCCACTCAAGCGTCCCTCCTTAGTCTTTCCACTCTTCCAGTCCCGGGGGAAGCAATCTTTACAGTGCAGTAGGGTAGAGGTAGTTTTCCAACTCCACGATAAGTGTCTTGAAGCTCCAAAACCCTCATAAATCTCAAGAAGAATGCCCGCGTAAATCCTCTCTCACGTAAAGAAAAACCTCTTCCCGTTTTACGCTCTCTAACATGGTACTGGGGGTTGATTGGTTGTTCCTGGTTTTAAACCACGCCCAGCTATCAGAACGTGCATGCACATACATATGAGGAACAAGTTGGTGAATTAATTCTGCCTGCTCCATCTCTTCATGTAGAAAATGATGCATGTAAACACACTGCACATTTATCATGTTTCATGTTAAGGTTGTATACACAGTGCAAAATTAATTAGTGGATATCTATTTATTATGTATGAAGATCTGGTGACCTTTTGCCACTCCTTCCATACCCTTATAGTTATTCTAAAGTTAACTTAAACTGCCAAGACGAACATGACAGTACAAGTGCAGTTCAAACTATACCATTTCTGGCCTAAGCTTCCTTCAATCCTTAAACACACTTAAAATTGCCCTTCTTCGGCGATTGGCTATGAACTTTGAACGGGTGGTCATCATCCGATCAGCGATTTTACACACTGTCTAACTCTTAACCATAGTCCTATCGACAGGGGTCGTTTTGGACCCGAGGCATACATTTGATGCCTTATTTCTACATTATTACTTCCGCTACCAAAGGTGGATGGAGGTTATGTTTTCACCCCTGTCTGTTTGTCTGTTTGTTTGTAAACAAAATATCTCAAAAAGTTATGGACGGATTTGGACGAAATTTTGCAGAGGTGTCCTGTGTGTGACAAGGACGAAATGATGAGATTTTGGTGAAGATCCGGATTCGGCTACTAGAATCTTTAAAGTGATTCTTCACCATTGGGAGATAGGGCCATAAACGATACATAGCAGGATATCTCAAAAAGGTGTGGACGGATTTGGACGAAACCTGGTGGACCGGTTGATTGTCAGACAAGGACTAATCGATTCGATTTTGATGAAGATCTAAATATGGATTCGGATATGAGAATTATTTAATTTTTTAAGTGATTCTTCAGCATTGGGAGATAGGACCAAAAACGATACATAGCAGGATATCTAAAAAAAAGTTATGGATGGATTTGGACGAAACTTGGTGGACAGGTTGTGTGTGTGACAAGGAAGAATCGATTCGGATTTTGGTGAAGATCTGAATATGGATTCGGATATGAGTATTATTTAATTTTTTTCGTGATTCTTCACCATTGAGTGATATGGCCAACCAGGTGGAGGTTTGCTCTCTCCTGAGTGCCGTTCTAGTTTAATCATGTATTTCATGTTTTATGAATTCGTTTACCTCTATGTGCCAGTAATAAATGTGTATGATGTTTTAAGATCCCACCTTGCTGCGCAGAGTTACAAGGAAATTCTGTCTGGGGTACGGAAAGACCGCAGTTGTTTTCGTTCATGCTTTTGCATATATGATCACTTTACATGAGATTTCTACTGAGCGAGTCTGCTAAACTCATTGAGTCCACTCAATCAATGACGTCAGCAAGGAGGTGTTTGCTCACTTTACCACTCCCACCCTCCAACCACGCCCTTTTTTTGCTAGTTTTACAGTGTACTTTATTTATGGTTCTGAGCTTTTGAGTTTGAGTCCGATTCGTGTTCAAAATATAACATTTGATTTCGATAAGTTGTTCCTCGATCATAAACCGGCATTTGTAGACAGACGGACAGACGGACAGACATGAACCAATTGCTAAACTCCGAGCGGAGTAACAACGGAACCACCGGATGAACTCCCTGAGCCATGACTGACGCACCTTCTGTAGAACAAGACGATCAACTCATGCTTATGTGAATAGGAATAACAAAAGCGATATATTCGTGTTGGCATGGCATCAATTGAAGACTGATGAAGGTGTGCAGATCCAGGTGTGAACAAAAGTACTGCTGACGTTTCGGGCATTCCCGTTTCATCATATTAAGAGTTGGCATGTCAGATTCGACAAATTCTCATATTCCTCCAGACATGTTGGCCTTCTTGGAATTCCCATCCGAGCACTTCAATTTGTCAGCCTGAGATGACAGGTTCAAATCCCGAATGCTGGGATGATTCGAGTATTCTCGAGTCCGTCCTTTAAATTTTTTGGAAAAGTATAACAATGTTCCCTCATGTCCTTACCCTGAACCCAATACGCGTGCAAGCTCCTCCGTGAGCCTTAAATGACTTTGGAAAGAAAATGCAATTCGTTAGACCGATGATCAGACCTTTCGCAGCCCCAAGAAGAATGAATGCAGACAGATATCGAAATTGCGACATCCACCTTCAATGAAGTCCACGCCTCACCAAGCGAAACCACCTGCCATGCCAACGGAGTGACCGACACCGAGACATGACACACATCCCACACCACTCACTCCATGAAGTGTATAATGTCCTTCAATAATGGAAAGGTTGAACAATGGAGCAGAAACAATTACCATTAAATTCAGATCTCTTTTATCAACTCCATCGTTTTATTTTTTCATCAAGCAATTCCACTTTTTTTTTTTCTTTGCATTTCCTCTAATTTTTTGCCTGAATTGCCATTAAGGAATAGTGCTGTTTCTAAGCATTCATGACTGCAGATGGAATTTTAAAATCAGGCCGATTTTTTAATAGCATGCAAATATTTACACTCGGTATAATGAGATGTTTAAACATTATGCAGTGAAAGATCAATACCCAGTAGTCAGTGACCATCACCAATTAAGCCAAAAGGTTTGTTTGAACAAATCATGCTTCTGGATTCAAGACAAAACAAGCATGACTGGATGACTCGTTAGTTCTCATTTGATTTATGCATACAGGTGGTGTCATTGCAAAGGTAACACAGCATCGGGATACAAAAATGCCAATATTAATTTTTATCCCCACGCTTTTTTTAAGGATATTGTAAAACGGGATGTTGTAATCCACCCGTCTGTCTGTCCGTCCGTCGTGCTATCTCCTAAACGGTTGTGCCGAAATTCACCAAAGTTGGTAGTTATGATAGAATTTTGTACATGGTAGAAATTCACCAAACTTGATAATTATGGTAGAACTTGGTACTTGGTAGAAATTCACCAAACTTGGTAGAAATGGTAAAACTTGGTACTTGGTAGAAATTCACCAAACTTGGTAGTTATGGTCGAACTTGGTACTAAGTAGAAATTCACCAAACTTGGTAGTTATGGTAGAACTTGGTAGAAATTCAACAAACTTGATAGTTATGGTCGAACATGGTACTTGGTAGAAATTCACCAAACTTGGTAGTTATGGTAAACTTGCTACTTGGAAGAAATTCAACAAACTTGGTAGTTCTGGTCAAACTTGGTATTTGGTAGAAATTCACCAAACTTGGTAGTTATGGTCAAACGTGGTACTTTGTAGAAATTCACCAAACTTGGTAGTTATGGTCGAACTTGGTACTTAGTAGAAATTCACCAAACTTGGTAGTTATGGCCAAATTTTGTATTTTGTCGAAATTCAACAAACTTGGTAGTTATGGTCAAACTTGGTACTTTGTAGAAATTCACCAAACTTTGTAGTTGTGGTAGCACATGGTAGAAATTCACCACATGGCAAGAAGGTGCGAGAAGCAACATCATTTTTGGCCACGCTCCTTGGGGCTCTGGGACGGACGAGGTCAAAATGTCAAACACCAAATATACGATTATGGGTACATTTTAAACCTTTTTTTGTGAAGGTTTGTGTATGCAATCAACTTTAGGGGGGGGGGGGGGGGGCACATGAAATACGTAACGAGTTTTTGAATTTGACTGCCAGTTCATGCCCCAGTGAATGGGGAGTCTTGGTCACAGGGATCAAAACAGAAGATTTTTTGTTTAATTAAAATTTTGATGTTGGGTCATTCCTGGTGGAACTTTTTACCATCTTCCAACTTTACTTTAGGTGAGAAGCCTGGGTATTTGCGATTGCACGCAATAGACTTTGCTCTCGTGTTTTATTGTAATATTTTCCTTTGATTGAGTGGAATGATTGTAATTTAGGACAAGCATGAATATTATTGTTTTGTTGTGAAGTTCTTCAGTATTTATGCTGCAAGTAAAAAGCCAGTCACAAATGACCAGTTGGAACAGTCTATTCCATGGTGCAGCGTCGTGAGCGTTCCAAAGTCTGAAGACTCGGCCTAGAGTCAGGTGTGATTTTATGTTTTATATTTATGAGACATCATGTAAACTCGATTTACTCTGCGTGTATTGCACATCATGTGCAGCGAATGTCACATCCCTGCACCTTTTATTAATTGTTATTTTTAAAAACGCTTCTGTACACCGCCTGTGATGAAATATGATGTAATGTCTCGAGCTGAGTGAAGGGATGACCTTGAGGGAGCTTATATAAGCTGTGTCCATTCGGTGCACAATCGGGTGGCATTCTGTATCCCAGTGCTATAGACTACTGAGATATTTTTTTTTAAACATTTAACATTAACATGATTTAACAGGTATGTAAATGCTTGCTTGCAGAAAACTAGAAGGAGATGTACAGTCACGTGAAAAAGTAAGTACACCCCATCTAAAGTTTTGACTTTTTCAACATATTTCAACATACAGCTATTTGATCTTCATTTCAACAATATTGATAGATAAAGGTGATATAACATAACAAATATCATGAAACATTTACATTTTGTAGTCCATTGTATAATTTAAATAAACATAAATGCAAATTTCGCATGTGGAAAAAGTAAGTACACCCTTGGCTCTAATAGGTGGTATTGTCCCCTTTGGCAGAAACAACGTCAAGTAGGCATTTATCATAACGGTCTACCACTCTACCTGTCTCTGACATCGACTGGGAGAAATTTTTGCCCACTCCTCCATGCAGAATTATTTCAGCTGTGCGATGTTTGAGGGGTTTCTTGCATGCACAGCTCGTTTCAAATCCCCCCACAACATCTCGATGGGATTTAGATCCGGGCTTTGACTTGGCCATTCCAGAACCCTCCATTTCTTTCTTTTCAGCCATTCCTTGGTGGATTTACTGGTAAACATACCAGTACTGGTAAACAAGGTCCACCTTCGGTTGAGCTTCAACTTTCCGACAGATGGCCTCACATTATCCTCAAGCACCCTCTAGTACAATGAAGAATTCATCGTGGATTCTATGATGGTGAGCTGCCCAGGCCCTGATGCAGCAAAGCTGCCCCAACCATAATATTTCCACCACCATGCTTTACAGTTGGTATCAGGATCTTGTGGTCAAATGCTGTCTTTGGTTTTCGCCAAACATGTCTTCTGGTACTGTGGCCAAATAGCTCTACCTTTGACTCATCTGTCCAGAGCACATTGTTCCAGAAGTGCTGGTCTTTGCCGAGGTGTTCATTGGCAAACTTTAGTCTTGCCCTGATGTTCTTTCTGGACAGCAAAGGTTTCCTCCTGGCACACCTCCCATGTAGATCAAATTTGCGCAGCCTCTTTCTAATGGTAGACTCGTGCACTTTGACATCAACAGTGGCAAGAGCTACCTGTAGGTCCCGTGATGACATTTTGGGGTTCTTAGAGACTTCTTTCAGTATCTTAGGGTCTGCTCTCTGGCTGAACTTGCTGGGGCAGCCTGGCCTGAACAAGTTGGCAGTTGTTTGGAATGTTCTCCACTTGAAGATGATCTTCCGGACAGTCGAATTATCGATTTCAAATTGTTTGGAGATCTTTTTAAATCCCTTCGCAGACTCGTATGCATCTATAACCTTTTTTCTGAAAGCCTCAGAAAGCTCTTTTGATCTAGGCATGGTGATGCCGCACACTTCAGCAACAAAGAGCAAACCAAACTAAATGTCTGAGGTTTAAATAAGACAGATTCCTCCGAGATCCTCTCTAACGATGTTGTAATCATTTGCACCTGGGCTGGTGCACCTGATTCTAATTTTAGGTATTTGAAGTAGTGATAAATGTCGGGGTGTACTTACTTTTTCCACATGCGAAATTTGCATTTATGTTTATTTAAATTATACAATGGACTACAAAATGTAAATGTTTCATGATATTTGTTACATTATATCACCTTTATCTATCAATATTGTTGAAATGAAGATCAAATAGCTGTATGTTGAAATATGTTGAAAAAGTCAAAACTTTACGTGGGGTGTACTCACATTTTCACATGACTGTATGCTTGATTGCTTTCTTTGTGGAACTAATAATCTGCATTCTTGTGTTGTAGGATGAGTAGAGATATAGTTCAATAAAGCTTCTTTTCTTGGAAGAGGTCTGAGTTTTATTTCACAACACCGCTATTGAGGCTCAGTTTTCAAGCCACCGTCTACAATTACAATAGAAGAGACATAATTACTTTTTTATGGAAAATGTTTTTCGAGATTGTTTTATCCTCAAAAATAGATCGTAGTAAACATACATTCGTGTTTAAAGATAGGCCTTTGGAATCTACGCTTATGAAGACGGACAGACATCTGTACAAACACACAGACATTGTGTCTTATCTGGTAGATTTTCAGTGTAGAGTATATACGTTGATGATTGGGGTAAAGACAGTACAAAACCTGCAACTCGCCGTGGGTCATAACCAGTCATCATTGTAAGACAATGGCGCAGCTGGGTGGCTGGATGAAGTTTTGCCCAGGTAAGTAAGTGGAACCATGCCGGAACAATTTGTGGCCTTCGTGCTATGAGATTAGCTCTTGAGAGTGGTTGGCACGTGTAAGAGATGGAACACAGATCTCCAAATTGCAACATCCACCTTCGTGTTCCCCACGGTGAGTCCGACATCATAAATCCAAATTGGTAATGCTCTGAACAGGTGCGAAACAAAGCACCGTTTATTACCATTACTGCGCTACATGGAAATTATAACATATACTTGTCGTCTGCCTGGAAATTGCTTCATTGTAAATGTTAAAACTGCTTCTACTGCTCACTTTACCCACAGGTCAATCGTCACGTGCTCAATGGACCATCACAATATGCATCTCAATAAATAAATAAACTAACTGTTAAATTCATATGAACGAGTCCCCTTTTAGGAACATCTACACAGGAGGAGGTCTTTAGGCCCATCACAGCTGCACACTGGTTGCCAACCTATGGCTGTTTGTCTATCAGGGCCAGCGCAAGGATATTAGGTGTCCCCCTCCCTTTCTCCCCCACACACCCCCCAACCCCACAATTAACGTTTGAAAATTGATATTGTGCATTAGTATGAACAAAACTTCTGCATTTATAATTACAGATTTAATTTACATGAATAAGGAGAATATGAAACTGATTTCACATTCTGATCCTTCAACACTGTTCACAGAATATGTTTTCATGGATCACGTGATGGAATACGATGTGTTCCTGGAGCAAAGTTGATCATTAGAATTTTTCTTTAGTAACTTTGAGTTTACCAAATGTAGAAACTGGTTCCTTCTGGTGAAACTACCTCCATCTAGGATTACTGCTCACCTTCACTCATGGATTGTTCCTCTTTTTCCCCACCTGTGGAACCAATTTACGCGTCCTCTTCAATTTCAACATTCTCTCAAGGTCTTTCAGACCACCATCTCAGATAGTCCACAATCCAAAATCATGATCTTTTGGAGGTTAACCACCTCGTTAACCCACCCCGCACGATTTCCCACCTCCATCCAAATTTCGAGGTTTCCCTCCTTGGAGTTTCATTCTGTATCCATCTTGTCCACCCCAAAGCACCAACATTTCCAGGTTTCCCTCCTGAAAGTTTCCTTCTGTATCCATCATATCCACCCCAATCATCCAAATTTCCATGTTTCCCTCTTTGGAGTTTCCTTCTGTATCCATCTTGACCACTCCAAGCATCCTCTCCTTCCCACAATTCCTCTACATGTCCAGTGTTTGTCCAATTCTCCCTCTATCTTGTCCTTCAACTCTGCTGTTGATGTTTCCTCCTCTCTCTACCATTCCCTTTGTCCTGTTATGTCCTCATCCGTTCCATGTACTGGTTCTTCCATGAGCCTCGACTCTGTATACAGAAAAAGGTCAATTTCATGTTCTATTGACAAGGTG
The DNA here is from genome assembly GCF_964187855.1 of Myxine glutinosa. Classification (NCBI taxonomy): domain Eukaryota; kingdom Metazoa; phylum Chordata; class Myxini; order Myxiniformes; family Myxinidae; genus Myxine; species Myxine glutinosa. Next base: position 17,021,420 of record NC_136274.1, read on the forward strand.
AATAGCCCAAGTTTTAGTCGCATCATTGATGCACAAATGAATGTTTTGATCAACTTGAACTTGGAGAAACTTCATGGTCGTGCCAACTTTTGGTACTTGTCTTGCAATGAATTGCAATTCACTGAACAAATCAGAAGCATCAATAGCTTTGGAGTCTCCATGTTTTAAATGCATCCTGTGAATCTTTCTTCAACCGGTTGTATTGCTCTGTCAAGGACTGGAAAAGAAAAGTTCACTTTGATTTTTTCCTTGGCATTCTGAACAAGCTCATCATCTTTCATATGTGAACTACTTCCTCTTCCTACGAATACGGACAGGATGTTGTTCAAGTTGTGCCGGTATCTGCAACTCCTCAGCAAGTTCAATAAATAATACACTTGTACCACCCCCTCACAACCCACAACATCTTGATCAGCTCAACGCGGTTACCACAGTTGACATACACAGTTAATGCCGTTAACACCACGGATAGCACTTACACAGGGGAATGACAAGACAAAGCAGAGAAGCACTTACCTGATCCCCACACGATGCCTGTATGAGGTTGGTGCTGGGTTTGCTAAAGATGGCGGAGCTCAGGCGGCATTCTCGTAGTTACAGATGTTGCTGCATCGCCCTCCGTTATCAGAAGTTTTTCGGCAGCATTCGCGGTTCTTCAACGCACAATCACAGCGTGTACAGACCTTCCGTCGCCACCGAGGGTTTTACTATGACATCCACAACATAAATACACAACATAATAGTATTCCACAACAACATAATCCACAATATCATGACATAATATTATGACAATATGACAACAATAATAACAATAACATGACAACAGTAATAACATATGCAACAAGAAAGTGCAATCAGAGATTGCAGACCCTCGCCAAGATGTGTTTTCAGTGGTTTTTAAGGCTTTTGTGTTAAAACAAATATGGCGGCCGAACCACGTGACCGATGACCTCATCATTTTTTTTTCTGCACCAATTTATCCCGAGATTATGCTCAAGAAATTTCATCTTGATCAGATGAAGTTTTGTACTTGTCGAATTATGACGTCATAATGGCGGCACCTATGACATCATCATTAACATATTTTATTCCCCATGGAGAGCTCCTTACAATGAGCCATGTCTCAATTTTTTCTATTCAGCTCTTTCGGAGATATAGAGGTGCAAAATTTTTCAGTTTTTCCAAGGTGGCGCCCATACCACGTCACCTATGACGGCATAATCATTAAAAAAAAGTTTTCAGGTTCAGTTGCACCTATGGTGGAAATTTCCTGTCAATCGGACCAACTGTTGCCGAGAAAATCACATTTATTCTGTGCGGACAAACAAACAGACAGACAAACAAACAGATGAAATCACTCATAGAGCGATACTTGGCAAAACAGTACAAAGTAGAATGGCACTCAGTCTAGCATCCTTTTGACCTCAAAAATAATTTGTGGTTCAATTCAGTGACGTGATATGCAAATCGTCTTCAAAGTTTAATTTAATCTGAGAAAATTGACAATTTTTGAAATTTGGCCTATGTTGACCTTTTGGCCGATGTTGACCTCAAAAATAGTTCGTGGTTGGTTTCAGTTAGCTGATATGCATATCCTATTGAGATTTCAAGTCAATCTGATGAAAATTGATGATTTTAGAAATTTGTAAAAAGTGGTTGACCTTAGGCCTATGTTGACCTTTTGGCCTACGATGATCTGAAAAATAGTTGGTGGTTCAATTCAGTTCGCGGATATGTAAATCCTATTCAAATTACAAGTCAATCGGATGAAAATTGAGGATTTTAGAAATTTGTAAAAAAAAGTGGTTGACCTTTGGCCTATGTTGACCTTTTGACCTTTTGACATCAACAACGTATAGGATTTCGTAGGACCACTAACTCCACCTTTTGGTGAAGTTTTGTGAAAATCAGTTTAAAATTGTGACCTGTAGGCAAGTATAAGTGAGCTGACAGGCAAACACACAAACACACACACAAACACACACACAAACAAACACACAAACAAACACACAAACACACACAAACCGGAATGAGCAACATACTTGCAACAACAACAACAAAAAAATTGCCAAGTAACAAACGGACTCAAAGGCAATACCCTCTCCTCCTGCGAGGGTAATGAGGCCGATCGCAGATGCGTGAGGGCTCGCAGAAACATTCTTGGCCACAGTTTCACTTTTTGGACATCACATGCCACGACATCGCTCACAACACACTCAGCAAATGGACAGCCTAAAAAATGCAGTGTGCTGTCAAAGTGATGTGCGAGCGCGAGGGCGCATCGCACTGCACGAGCAACACGAAACTTTCAAAATGAAGTTTAAAAATAAATTGTGAGAATAATCCCGTCCGTTGGAAGCACATTCTGATTCTGATGTACCGTACTCTATGATAGAGCGTCGGTTGCCATGGGTTATACTTGAGGGATTGCCATTGCCTTCCCAGCTGTAGTTAGGGCAGGAAGATGTAAATTGTTCAGGGTGCCGTCGAAGGATCGCCTACTCTTCGCGAAGGATACCATGGGATATTTGAGGTCCACCCACGAAGCAGACGGGACACTCGGTTTAACGTCAATTTTTCGAATGGCACCCACATTGATGAATCACCCTGCCTGTGAAACTCCGAGATGAAAGTTTATATCTATGGTCGGGATTCGAACCCAGGCTAGGTAGCTTAGAAGTGAGTGTGGGTCCGCCGAAGCCATTCTGCCAGCCCTGGAAACACATTACTATGATAAAACATGCACTTACATGCAGTTTTATATGCAATAGTATGCCATTGTGTGCTTGTATCAACATCACATTCCAGCTTAACGATGAACTTTGGGTAAGTGGTCGGCATACATTGTATCAATAGACAATTACCATGAAGTATGCAAATCCAACGGAAGTAAATCTCATTTCCTTTCACAAAGCCCGAAACAAGTGTGTGACTGCCCTCAGGAGAGCCAGGAAACAATATCTCTCCACTCTCAAGACCGAACTCTCAAACCTGTCTCCCTCTTCCAAATCCTGGTGGCGTCTGGTCAGATCTGTTTCTGGTGTTTGTTCCCCCTCCATCCCCTCACTTACCTCAAACGGCACCACAGCTGACTCCGCACATGAGAAAGCCGAATGCCTCAACTTTGTGTTTGCCTCAAAATCTTGTGTCCCAAACACATCCCTCTCTGTACCGACCGTACCCAGTAGTACCCAGCTGATCCTGGACTCTGTGTCCTTCTCTAATGCCAAGGTGGAGAAGTTTCTGTCAAACCTCGACTCTGATTCTGCAACTGGACCAGACGGCATCAGCCCACGGGTCCTAAAATCCTGCGCTGCTGCTCTATCACTCCCTCTCTCCGTTCTCTTCACCCTCTCTTTTGCTCAAGGTCATCTGCCATCAGCTTGGAAATCAGCCAACATCACCGCTTTACACAAAAAATGTGCAAAAACAGATCCTTGCAACTACAGACCAATCAGCCTTCTCCAAATTATCAGCAAAGTCATGGAATCCATCATTGTTTCGGATATCAAATCTTTCCTCCTCTCCAATGGCTTGATCTCTGATCATCAATTTGGATTCAGACCAGGTCACTCTACTCTGGACATGCTGCTTCTGCTGTCTCAACAATGGATGGAGGTCCTCAATGCCAAACAGGAAATCAGAGCTGGCTCCATTGACATATCACGTGCCTTCGATACGGTCTGGCACCCTGCTTTGCTCACCAAACTCTCCTCCTATGGTATCCTTGGAAATCTCCACGCTTGGCTTGCGGACTTCCTCTCTAGTCATAGTCAACGTGTGGCCCTGAATGGATTTCTCTAATCTCCCCTTCCTATTCAGGCTGGAGTTCCCCAAGGCAGTGTTCTGGGCCCTGTGCTTTTTCTGGTCTTCATCAATGATCTCTCCGACTCTATGGAAAATCCTCTCTATCTCTTTGCGGAAGACTCCACTCTCTGCCGCTCCATTCCTCTTCCCTCAGATCGGCAGTCTGCAGCCTCCTCACTCTCTGCAGACCTGGACAAAATCACAGACTGGTCAAACAAGTGGAACATGTTTTTCAATCCTGACAAATCTCACACTCTTACTATGTCTCTCCGAAAAGACCGACTGGAAAACCCTCCCATCTACTTTCTCAACAATCCTCTCCAAGAAATTCTGTCGCTCAAGCTTTTGGGTCTCACTATCTGCCATGATCTTTCTTGGGATAACCACATTTCCAAGCTGGCGTCCAAAGCCAGTCGCCGACTGGGCATCCTCCGTCGTGCGAAGTCCTTCCTTGCACACCTGAGCTCCTCACCACATACAAGGCTTTCATCCGCAGCTCAATGGAATACTGTCCCCCCCCTCTGCGCCGGTGCTCCAGCGTCACACTTAGCTCGGCTTCGCGCTGTTGAAACCAAAGCTTTCAGAATCATTGGAATCTCCTGCGATGAAGCTAATTCCGAGGGCCTTTCACTCACTCACCGCAGGCAGGTTGGTGGACTTTCTGTCTTTTACCGACTCCTCTCCGTCCTTGCTCCCCCAGCTCTCTCTGTGCTCTGTCCCCCTAATATTCCTACAGGTCGCACAAGATCTGCCAGCAACCCTCTTATGGTTAAACTGCCAAAATCAAGACTCTCTGCTCACCTTCACTCTTTCATTCCCCTTTTCTCCCGCCTCTGGAACAAACTCCACCACTCCCTTCAATCCCACTCCTCCCTCCAGGTCTTTAAAACAGCTGTTCACCACCATCTCTTATCTTCCCCCATCCAAAACCTTGATCTTTTCTACCCCCCGCTAATTCACCCCAGATACACTTTTTCTTAAATTCCAACTTCTTTCCTGGAAGTCCTTGCAGTGTTGATATGTTTTATATATCTCCCACCTCCCCCCAAGCCCTCCCCCTCCCACATTTCTCTCGATGTCCTTGCTCTCAAATGTTGTGTTTGTGTCCTTACCCCTCTCTCCCCATCTTGTTTTCCGCTCCCCTTATTTTGTGTTTTATGTGTCGGTTGACTTTTCGTTTGATTAATGTTAGCTCTTTCACGAGCCTCGATCTTGTATACAAAAAAACAAAAAAAAATGTCCGTGCTCGCCACAAATAAAGCTTAAAGCACGTCATTGCCTCAGTAGCGATATAAATTTGGTAGCTGTGATCCTTGTGCTTTAAAGTAACAGCAGGACTAAGCGATTGTGCATTATTATTTAATACAATATAACAGTGACGCCGGAAAGACATTATGTGTCGAACCAAAGCGCCAGAACGCAAACTTAAAGGAATCATGGAGATCTGCGACACGACCGTCCCAAAACGATTTAAAGCACAGGTAATCTCCTTGCTTTTAAAGAAAGGTGGGATATTCGAAGTAATAATTTTAACGTCAGGTGTGTCCAAAGAACTCGCCATAACAAAGAGATCAGGCAGGACAGACAAGCCGGTTTTGACTGTCTGAGCAACGTATCGCTCTTGGGACAGGAAGAGCACGACACGTTGATTCATTTTCGATGCAGCGAGAATCTTTTTGAGCCCAATTTGTTCTACGAAACCCATTACAACGTCGTCAACACCAACTCCATCCGGCGGACAAACTATGACCCCGTTCTTTGGAGTAAGTGCCTCATACACATTATTGTGCAAACGTACGTTTGCCATAGTGTAAAATTAACAAATAAAGGAAATAAAAAAAATAAAAAACAAAAGCAAACCTGCCACAAGCAAAGTGAAGGAAAAGGAAAAATAATAATATGGACGAAGTATTTAGCCAAGAAAAGGCTAAACGTACAAACACGGCAATTAGAAAAGCAGGCCCAAACCAGGAGGTCCTGAACAGGCCTGCAAATCACCTACCGTGCGCACTCGCTTTCTCTCTCTTGCATCAACAAAGAAAGGAACCACGGGGAAAACTTCATGAACATGCACAATGACACAAAGGGGGTGAAATGGGGATAGGAAAAACACCAACACAACACAGTACTCACAGCTCCATACACACAGCTGCCATGATGCCACACCCACACACGACTCACCAACGACCAGCAGGGGGCGAGAGACAGAGAGAGAGAGACTGTTTCTTCCTTTTATTACAAGAGTACAGAAAATCAGTTATGTTCAGTCATAAAGAAACAAAACACAATAAAAATGGTCTCAAGGAAAAGTTATTGTCAAATCATCATCATCAAGTGTGCATATGACATCATTAAAAACCCACTTTTCTTTAAAACATGTTAAATTCTTGTTCATTTTAAAAAACCGGTATTCTAGCTTTAGTCTTGCATTTACAAGAGCCTTAAGGGTGAGCAGTACATCATATGACGAGTCAGAAGCGTTTCCCATTTTTTTCTTCCTGGATTTATAAATTGCAAACTTGGCCTGGCCAATTAAAAAATTCATTAAAACCACATTTCTAAGGGAAGACGGTCCTAAAACACCATAAATAAAAACATTGTGATTGAAGAGGGAACCAAGCTTCACAAAGCGTTCCTGAAGGAATGTAAAAAGAGGTTGCAATCGTTCACACTCAAGGTATATATGCGGTAGGGTTTCAATGGATGCACAGAAACGGCATAGATTAGAGTTAGCAGTAGAAAACCGGTTCAGTAAAACATTATAAGGTAAAATCCAGTGTACAAGTTTCCATTGAATATCTCCAACATACTTTGGAGTAGGCAAGAGATAAAAACTTCGCCAATTGGGGCAATTGGGTGGTATTGGGGGTAAAACATCCCGCCATCGAAGCCTCGGGTGCTCAGAAAATGTTTTTGCGTATAAAATTTTAACGTACGCGTTGTACAAAGTTTTCTTTGGAAAGGCGGGAAGGGATAGTGCAGTATCATCAGGGCTGTTCGGGCCAGGGGACAGATTAAGTGGCGGGCTGAAGACTAGGAGTTTGGGGAAGTCACCCGCTGTTTCCTCGGGGGAAGGGCCAAGTTCCTCGCAGGTATTACGATACGTTGTGGATATCCCTTGAAGGAACCGAGAGATGATCCTGACAGATTTTATTCCGGTTTTTTGTGCCACAGCGGCAGCACTCAGCCGGCAGCTCCCAGACTCTGTCATGAGGTCTTTCACTCGCAGCAGCTTGGCATCAACAAAACGTTGAACGAGTCCCCTATTATTCAAGCTGTTTTCCAGGAAGGGGTTGTAGCATAGGGGCTCATTCAACAACATTTCCATGTTGTATGTTGCCATTTCATGGGAAAAGGACAGGGCTTGCCAGGCGTTCATCACCCCTTGGTAAAAGGTGGGCAGCAAGGATGAATCGATTTGATGAGGGTTCATCAAGAAAAGTTCTCGGTCGTAACCCAGCTTGCATGTAAGCTACAATATGCAGTTAGCCAGAGGTCTCCAGAGTAGGGCTTCATCTCCATATACAAGTTGGCGCACGATATGAAGCCGGAAGACCATAATCCGGCTGCGGATATCAATAAGACCTTGGCCACCTTCAGTGAGTGGTAAGTATGCCACGGGGGGTTGGAGCCAGTGTTTCCCGCTCCAGAAAAAGTCGACAATGCTCTTTTGCAGTGTAATAAGAAGGCTCCCGGGCGGTTGTAGGCATATCATCTTATGCCATAGCATAGAGGCGACAAGATTGTTAATGACGAGAGTTCTTCCGCGGTACGAAAGTTGAGAAAGAAGTCCTTTCCAGCGGGCCAGTTTTGCCATTACCTTGTCCGGTAATCCCACCCAGTTCTGCTGCTCAAAGGTGTTGTCTCCGAGGAAAATACCGAGGTATTTAATGCCACTTTTCTGCCAGTTCACTCCTCCTGGTAGGACAATTGGCGGGCAATCTCCAGGTCCTATCCAAAGGGCTTCACTCTTCTTCCAGTTTACCTGGCCTGAACAAGCCTGACAATATGTTTTTAGTGCCTGAGCCACCGCAGTGACGTCAGCACTATTTTTTATATAAATACAGACATCATCTGCATAGGCAGAGACTTTTAGCGGTGTGGTAAGAATTGATCCAGTGAAGCCAGAAATGTGCGTACGTAATTGGAGCAGAAGAGGTTCGATGGCAAGATAGTATAAAAGTCCAGATAGTGGGCAACCTTGCCGTACTCCCCCTTGTACAGCAATGGGGCTACACAATACTTGATTAATTATAAGAACACTGGATATATTACAATACAAAAGTTTAACGTACGAGATAAAAATAGGTCCAAACCCAAAATTCTCTAAAACTCTAAAAAGGTACATGTGGTCAATACAGTCAAAGGCTTTTCCTTGGTCAATAAAAAACAGACCAACATTCATATTAAAATTGTTACAAAACCGAATGGTATCACGGATAAGAAAGATATTATTAAAAATAGTACGTCCAGGAATACAAAAGGATTGATGTTCTCCTATTAGTACATTCATAAAAGGTTTCTTTCGATTAGACAAGGCTTTGGCTAAAATTTTATAATCCGTACATAAAACAGAAATAGGACGCCAGTTCTCTATAAGTTGAGTGTCCGCTTTCTTAGGAATTAAGGTGGTGACCTCTCCGGCAACTCCACGGCAGTTGTCCATCCTCTAAACATTCATTCAATACCCGCAGTAGGTGAGGTCCAATGGCGTCCCCAAAAAACTGGAAAAATTCACTTGTCAGCCCATCCAGTCCAGGGGCTTTATCAGGTTCCAAGGCCTTCAAGGCAGCGGTGAGCTCAGGTAACCTAAGAGGATCCTCCAACTGCTGCTTCTGATCCTCCGCCAATGTTGGAAGGTTAGAAACAAGTTCCGATATTGCATCCTGGTTAATGTCATGCCGCATAAACCGTTGTTTAAAATGTTTCCGGGCACATTCCCTGATTCTGCCATCTTCATAAAGGAGTTCCCCATCATGGAGCAAGCATGTAATCATTGACGAAGAGGCCCCCCTTTTAAGGCTGAAGAAGAATTTGGTTGGAGCATCAAGGTCGTGTATGTACCTCATCTTCAGGCACAATAAAGCATTTTGTGCTCGCCTTTCGGATATGGAATTCAGTAAGGCCGTTTTTCCATGGATTTGTTGCCTCATTCCCTGGTAGCTCACACTTGCAGTTCCCTGAAGCTGTTCCTGTAATTCCAGGATTTCATCTTCAAGTAAGGTTGTGGTTTTTCTTTCCTCTTGAACACCATACGCACGATATTGTTGGCAGAACAGTCTGATGTGCGTTTTGGCATTATCCCACCATTGTCTGAGGTTTGAGAAATTCCCTTGGGAGGGAACCAGAATATTCCAAATTTCCGGAAAAATGTCCTTAAAGGTACTATCATCAAGTAAGTTGTTATTAAATTTCCAAAAAGCACTCTTGTGTTTCGGGCAGGGGGCAGAAATTTTGAGAAATGTTGCGCTGTGGTCCGAGAATCCTGATGGGCAAATTTTGGATGACAGAACGAGGCGTTCAAGTGGAGGATTAATATAAAACTTGTCCAAGCAAGCAAGTACAATATTACCCTGAATGCATCGACACCATGTGTATTGCCTGATTGATGGGTGCTGTATCCGCCATATATCTGTCAAATTCATTTGTTTTAAAAATTTGGTGAGAGGGATTGTGGAGGCAGGATGGGGCTCTGCACTGTTCCTGTCTAGTTGGGGTTGGAGGGTGCAATTAAAATCTCCACCAATACAAACATGATTGTCTTGGTTTTTTAGGGCGTTTTGGCTGTCGAGGGACGTTAGGTGTGTCCCAAGGTCATTCAAAAAAACTCGCCGAGCTACAGGCATACTTGGGGCGTAGATATTAAAAATAGTATAGAATTTTCCACAGTAGTGGAATTCTAGGGATGCTAGGGATCCCTTGTGTATTTCGTCGAATTTAAGCGATGAAGGCGAAAAGGAGGGGCTAAGAATTATTGCGACACCGCCTTTGCGGGAGTCACCGTTACTAAAGAAGGACAGGCCGGGGAAGAGCCTACACCACTCTGCGACACAGCAGTCATTGGAATGGGTCTCTTGTAAGAGGGCAATGTCAACTTTCTTCTGTAATAAAAAATCCCTTACTTGAACTTTACGGACAGAGCTACATCCTCAGTTAATATTCAAGCTACAAATGGAAAAACTCATTACAGCTATAAGGAGGAGTGACCACCACTCAATTTTTTGATAGCAGTTCATTGAGAGAGAGAGAGAGAGAGAGAGAGAGAGAGAGAGAGAGAGAGAGAGAGAGAGAGAGAGAGAGAGAGAGAGAGAGAGAGAGAGAGAAAGAGAAAGAGAAAGAGAAAGAAAGAGAGAGAGAAAGAGAGAGAGAGAGAGAGAGAGAGAGAGAGAGAGAGAGAGAGAGAGAGAAAGAAAGAGAGAGAGAAAGAGAGAGAGAGAGACTTTTGACTTTTGTATCCTTTTATTATAAAAGTATAAAACCATTCCACAAAGCAGTGTTAAACCAAGCAATGAGTTCAAAGAAACATTGTATAAGGATCATAAACACACCAAAAAAGAACAAAGGATATTCAAAAGAAACCAGCAAGTATAAAAATTTTACCAATCAAAGGTGAGGACACAAACAGAAACCACAAACAATTTTAAAGGAAATGCTCACGCAAGAGCTATGAGCACATCAAGAGCAAATTAAGCGTTTGATTAAATTAAGTGAAAAATTGAGAAAGGGAAAGAGAGGGGGGGAGAGAGAGAAGGGGAGAGAGAGAGGGGGAGAGAGGGAGGGGGAGAGAGAGAGAGAGAGAGAGGGAGAGAGAGAGAGACTTTTTTTTTATTTTATTTTTTATTGGTGATCCCAATGCGATCCAAATGGACAGGCCAGGAGATAAACCTCGCACAACCAGTAGCCGGGAGCGACAGAGCATCCGTGTCCTTCCCAACCGTGTTCTTTTCTGAATGCACTATGTAACACGTCACGAGAGAGAGAGAGAGAGAGAGAGAGAGAGAGAGAGAGAGAGAGAGAGAGAGAGAGAGAGAGAGAGAGAGACAGAGACAGAGACAGAGACAGAGACAGAGACAGAGACAGAGGCAGAATCAAGAGAGTAAGCATGAGAGAAGAGGGAAAGGGCCAGTCCATGGGGACTGATCGACACTCTGACCATCACCACGCTGCCCTGATGAATCCGGGTCGCAGGGAAGAATGTGGAAGATTTGGCCCCCGAATTGTGTTTGGGGGTACATCCACGACAAAGAGGTGTCCCCGATAGTTGTTCTCACAGGAGTATTTATGGGAGGTGTTTGCGGGAACTGTCATTTGGTCCAGCAGTAATTCGAGCTCTTCGGAAGCTTTACGAACGGGTGGTGTCCAGGGTTAAATTGAATAATACGTTGGAAGGTCGAGTAAATATACCGAGAGAAAGAGGGGTTAGACAAGGTTGTCCTTTGTCTCCATTGCTCTTTGTTCTGACAACTAATCCTCTGGTCTATGCACTTGCAGATAGAGTGAAAGGTTTTAGGATTCCCGAGAAGGCGGGTCATAGTATTGTTACGTTTGTAGGGGGTAGACAATGATTACCTTAGAGGCAGGAGTAGTGTAATAATGTTGCTTCTGGGACACCTCCGTTTAACATGGGAAATCCCTATCTAATGTCATTTACCCCCTTGTCTTTTTCAAAAATCATAAACACCTCTATTTCTCCCACCCTCATCTTTATAAACCTTTTGTCTGTAGTACCTATCCTTAATGTTGTTCATTAGACCACTCAAACACTACAAATATTTGTTTTCTCTTATAGACCTATCATCCTTCTTCTACATATCATCTGGCAGATTAATCTTTGACCCATTCACTTCCATATTAATTCTTTCCCTCCCTCATTGCCCCTAAACACCTATATTTCTCTCACCCTGTTCTTTACGAACCTTCTAACCTTTTGACATGTTATCCTTATTCATTAGACCACTTAAACACCTGTGATCCTTCTGACCTCATGGACCTTTTAACCTTTTACTCTTAATATCATCTGGTGAATATAACCCACTCAAACAACGACCCTACAAATATTTGTTTATGCGTGGGAAATAATTTAATTCTCCTACAACTCTCTTCACCATCTAATATATTAACAAAAAATATGTTTGAGTTTGGTTCTTTATTAAGATATTTTAACTGAGCTAAGATAAAATGGTAAACCTCCCTCAATGTTCTTGTTTGAGCGCCTCCAGTGCCACATACCATTTTTTGGTAAGCTCCGCCCACTTTTTGGTAAACCACGCCCATTTTTACTAAGCCCCGCCCACTTTTTGTTAAGCCACACCCACTTTTTACTAAGCCCCGCCCACTTTTGCTAAGCTCCTCCCACTTTTGCTAAGTCCCACCCACTTTATAAACTCTTCAGCATTGTATCATTTCCAGGTAATACATTACATCATTTTCAGGGAATTTCCATCACATCATTTCCAGTTAAGACACGCCCAGGGAATTTCCACAGGAAGACACACCCAGTCCTTATAAAAGGCACCGACCACACAGGCTTTTTCAAACACGCTTTCTGCTTCACTTGAGAATGGACTACTATGCCGAAATGGAATGGGATAACTTTGCTATTCCATGGAGTCCTACTACCTGTGTAGAACTCAACCTTCAGATTGATGAACTGGACTCGAACCTCTTATCAATGGAGGTAAGTTTGTTTATTTATTTATTTATTTATTTAATTTTTTTTTTTTTTTTTTTTTTTAAGATGAGACTCGTGTAAGAGTTAACAAAGTTTATTTTAATATTCATAGAGCTTGATTTATACAAATAAAAAATATTGTATTAAATTAATACATTGTTATTTTCTTTCACAGGAAATTGTATCTGAGATACGAAATGAAAATTCTGCTTTTAACACAACTTGGGATGAAGTTATTTTTTTGTTTGAAGACATTTTGAACAACCAAGACCCCCAGAACGAGTTCTACCTTGATGACCCAGCCAAAGAGTTATACCTTGGAGATCCACAAAATCCTGAAAAAGAGTTTTACCATGATGATACTTGTTGTGAGTTATCAAAACAAAACCCACTGAACAAGTTCTACCTTGATGAGCCAGAATACAAGTCATACATTGGAGACCCACAAATTTCTGAAAATTGGGAAAGGAGAGTTCTCCCTGATGGTCCGCAGTTATACTATGTGAGACACATCATAGAAACCCTAAAAAATTGGGCAAGGAGAGTTCTCCCTGATGGTCCGCAGTTATACTATGTGAGACACATCATAGAAACCCTAAAAAATTGGGCAAGGAGAGTTCTCCCTGATGGTCCGCAGTTATACTATGTGAGACACATCATAGAAACCCTAAAAAATTGGGCAAGGAGAGTTCTCCCTGATGGTCCGCAGTTATACTATGTGAGACACATCATAGAAACCCTAAAAAATTGGGCAAGGAGAGTTCTCCCTGATGGTCCGCAGTTATACTATGTGAGACACATCATAGAAACCCTAAAAAATTGGGCAAGGAGAGTTCTCCCTGATGGTCCGCAGTTATACTATGTGAGACACATCATAGAAACCCTAAAAAATTGGGAAAGGGAAGTTTTCCCTGATGGTCCGCAGTTATACTATGTGAGACTTATCACGGAAACCCCCAATATTTCTGAAAATTGTGGTTTTACCTTGGGGACTTGGAAAGATGGTTATATTTTTGGAGACTCGGAATGGGGGTTTTGTTTTGATGACTCGGAATGTGATACCTATCTTGGAGGCTCAACAGGAATGTGGTTATACCTTGGGAACTTGGAAAGTTGGTTTTATTTTGGAGACTCTACCTGTGGGGTTCCTCTTGGAGACTCTTTGGATTCTAAAGCAATGAACAATGTTCTTTATTTAATGACGCTTGATTTAAGCAATATCAAGAAAGTTCGAGGAAGAAAATGCTGGAAAATTCTTTCTTCCCATTTCTACTTCTTCAAACTTAAAAGCCTTGAAAGACAGAATTGGAGGAAGAGGAAAAAAAAAAAAAGAAATACGTATTTAAAAAAGAAGAAAAGAAAGATTATGTTAGGGTTTGGGTGGGATTTTGAATGTGAGGGTTAGGGATGGGGTTGGGTTAGGGTTGGGATTTTGAATGTGAGGGTTAGGGTTGGGGTTGGGTTAGGGATGGGGTTGGGTTAGGGATGGGGTTGGGTTAGGGATGGGTTGGGTTAGGGTTGGGATTTTGAATGTGAGGGTTAGGGTTGGGGTTGGGTTAGGGATGGGATTGGGTTAGGGTTGGGATTTTGAATGTGAGGGTTAGGGATGGGTTGGGTTAGGGATGGGGTTGGGTTAGGGATGGGGTTGGGTTAGGGTTGGGGTTGGGTTAGGGATGGGGTTGGGTTAGGGCTTGGGTTGGGTTAGGGTTTGTATATTATTATGACTCACTCGCACATACACACACACACAAAAGTTAAGCCCCAACTAAAAAGTTGTGGGATTCTGTGTTTGGGGTTCACAGATTTAAAAACGTATCCCCATTATACACACACAAAAGTTAAGCCCCAACTAAAAAGTTGTGGGATTCTGTGTTTGGGGTTCACAGATTTAAAAACGTATCCCCATTATACACACACAAAAGTTAAGCCCCAACTAAAAAGTTGTGGGATTCTGTGTTTGGGGTTCACAGATTTAAAAACGTATCCCCATTATACACACACAAAAGTTAAGCCCCAACTAAAAAGTTGTGGGATTCTGTGTTTGGGGTTCACAGATTTAAAAACGTATCCCCATTACATTTTATTTATTTATTTATTATTTTCAAGGGTATTATCTGCTTACTTGTGTTTTTTGTAATTCTTGTGAGTAAAATGAACCCAAGATTTCTTCTCCATTTAAATCATATAATTTGTAGGTCCAAGGGACTGTATCCATTACATCAATGATTTTAAATAATTCATGAGTCCATTTTTGTGTATAACCTTTCTCAAAATGACTTTTCCATTTGTATATTCTTACAATATCACCAACTTTAAACTTGGGCTTTCTCAAATTAATCTCCTTTTCATATTCTAATTTTGTAAATGTTTCTGATGGTTTTGATTGTGTTGATGAATGAACTGTATTATTGTAATTATCTACAATATCCTGAATTAAATACACCCATTTTTGAGAACCGAGTTGTGTGAATTTTTTATATAATTTCTCTTTTAAAGTACGATTAAAACGCTCAATAACAACTGCCTTTCCTTCATTAAAGGTGCTGTATAATTTAATACCCTTCCCCTTAAGAAATTTCATGAATATTTTGTTATAGAACTCTGTTCCCTCATCAGTCCATAACTTCTTTGGTTTCCTTTTATCCCGATCAAATATTAGCTTAAAGGCTAACATTAAAGTATCACCCCTTTTATTTTTTAAAGGGACAACCCAGGCAAATCTACTCCTCAAATCAATAACGGTTAAAGCATACCTGTATCCCCTGTCATTATTCAATTCAATTAAATCAGCGGACCATATGTGGTCGGTGTATTTAGAATAAACCTTCCTTCTTTTAAACTTTGTGATTATAGGTTTGTGTAATTCTTCAGCCAAAAGCTCCTCAGTCTTGATGACATCATTAGAGCCTAATAGTTTTTTGAGGAATAACCAAGACCAAGTTTCAATTTAGCATTTATCAAATTTCTCACAATAAACCTATCAACTTTCTCTCTCAACGTTGGATTTTGTATCAAAGACAAATTATACAACATTTCGCTGTCGGCTTTATGTTTTTCAGTCAACGTAGTGGTATCCCCATAAGCAATATCATGCTTCATACACACTTCATCAACCCTATTTGTAGGTTTAGACCAAGGTTTAGGATTGTTAGCCTCATCTAATCTTTTATCCAAGTTTGTTCCTGGACCACAGAAAGAATACCCTGGAAGGTGTAATTCCCCTGGAATTCCAGTTGTTGTAAATTTACTTCCTGACAGAAACTTTTGTATGTCTCCTCCTCTTTTAGGAGAGATGAATTGGCACTTTTTAGAGCCACACACTTGACATATTCCTTTTTGACAAACTCTATTATTTTTAGCTTTAACATAAGAGATATTTTTAGATTTAGTTTTCTTTTTACATTTGAGACAATAACTCATATTTATTTATCAGAAAAATTCCGACAGAGTATCAAAACCTTTTTGGTTTTCAACATATACATTTCAATCTTGATTTTTAAAACATAAAGAATCCTAAGGAATGCCTTCACTCTCTCCTCCATTTATTTACAAATAAAACTAACTAAAGTCAATTACACCGACATCATCAACCACATAATCTTTTCCTTCTTCTTCTTCTTTATCCCCACTTTCTCATTTAAATCTCCTCCCTGAAACTGAAGACATTGACGTCGTTATTCTTGAAAATAATATTTTCATTAGACTTCTCATTTCTTTATTTTCCTCCTCAGTGCGTTGAGTTTGATTTATTTGCTGTAATACCTTCAATCTTTTATTAATCTCACTGATTTCCATCTTTTTATATTTTTCCTCCCTCTCTCTTTGCTCCCTCTCCTCCTTCTCTCTTTTCTCCCTTTCCTCCTTCTCTCTTTTCTCCCTTTCCTCCCTCTCCTCCTCCTTTTTCTCCCTTTCCTCCTTCTCCTTTTTCTCTCTTTTCTCCCTTTCCTCCCTCTCCTCCTCCTTTTTCTCCCTTTCCTCCTTCTCCTTTTTCTCTCTTTCCTCCTTCTCTTCTTTAACTCCTTCCTCATTTATCTTAGCAATTTTTGATATCAATATTTTCACAGCATTCATTCTTTCTTTATTTTCCTCTTCGGTGAGTTGAGATTTATCTTCTTGCTGTAATACATCCACTCTTTTTTGAATCGCTCTGATTTCCATCTCCCTCTCCCCCCTCTCTCTTTGTTCCCTCTCCTCCTTCTCTCTTTTCTCTCTTTTCTCCTTCTCTTCTTCAACTCCTTCCTCATCCCTTGCTACCCTTGAGTTTAAACCCCAAAGAATATTATACATATACTCATCTGGATTTTGAGATATTCTTGTATCTATAATTATTTTTCTCATAATAGGATACCAATAAGATTTGTTGACGATTTCTAAAAGAGTTTTATATTTCATAACTTTGAGAAGTTCATTTTTATTTAATATTTTAAACAAGTCTCTATTTGTGGGTTTAACAATATCAGTATAAGGCCAGTTTTTTATGACAAAATTCCCATGTATATGCTCCAAATCATAAGGTATGTAATACCGAGCACCCTTTTCTTGTAGGTATCCTTGAATACAAAAATTATAATTCTCTTGTAGTCTTCTTCCTGCCATTTATGTATCAGAAATATATGTGAGATTAATATTATGACAGGTAATACCACCCCATCTTCCCACTACCAAATCGGTTTGTATTCCTCGGCTTTCTATCCTTATCTCATTACCTTCCTTCTTTGTCATGCGAACCATCGCTATACTATCATATATTTTTATTTTCTTAAAATCACGTATTTGTTGTTTACTAATTGTACTTCCACATAAATCCTTATCTTCACCAAGTGGATAATATTCTTCTTTACGAGACTGATTTAAATCATGTAGGTCTTCTATGTTTATTGAAAAAGACCAATTATACCCTAAATCAGGCATATCATACCCCCATTTATTAATTCGCATATTAACTAAATGTCCTTCTTTATAAAATTTAATTGTAAGCAGGTAGTTAAATTCAATGAGGAAAGGTGTATGGTCAGTATAACCAGGTGTTGTGGTTGTAAATTTTACTTGTTTCACAAAACGTGCTGTTTTCTTTAAAGATATATATTGTGATAAATCACTGAATCTAATCAAGTCATTCGCATCTGTAGGGTTTGGATAATTGATTAATTTATAAGTATTCTTCATATTAATATTTTTACTTACACTATATTTTTGTCGTTCAGCCTGTGCCTTTGTATAATAATTTGATAAATCAATATCCTGAGAGGATTTTCCAAAGATAGAACCATCTTTTCCAACATAGGTCATTTATATTAGATAAAAAATGATATCATAAAAATTTTCATTATTGTTGAGTTGAAATAATACATATAAACATAATTGGCCACAACATTTAGAATTAATTTCTTGAACTTGGAATGTTTGATAAACACCATTCTGTAAGAATTGTATTACTTCAACAGGTGGTGGCATACCATAACTATCAAAATAATATTTATCCTGACTATTATGAATACAAACCCAATGAGAACCATTCTGTGTGTCTAAATTCATAATAATATTCTTTGTATTCTTATTTATATGTATTAATTCATCTCTCATACAAATAACCACATTATCAATTTTTAGTGTTTTACAATACTTAGCTAGTTCTATATTTGACGTTGTATTCTTTCCAAATTGTTTAAACCATTTATCCATTTATTTATGAGAAAGATACAATCCATTACCCCGTTTAGTTAGTTTAACACCCGCTTGAGCGATAGAGGAAAGCATATCTCCAACCAACAATCTAGCTTTATCAGGTAGACTTTCAAGTTTTTGAGCAAAATCTACAATTACACCACTTCCACTAATTTGTTTCTCCAACTCCTTGTTATGTCTTTCCAATTCTTTTTGAGCTTTTAGTTGTGCCTTCCTTTCGTTAGCAGTTTTTACCGCTGCTGAAATACCACCAGTCAATGCTCCCGCCGCACTTAAACCAGCAAATAAAGGAATTAGAAACGGGAGAAATCCTCCTCTTGACTCGTCTATTGAATATTTCTTTAACATAGGTTTCGTCATTTTAATTTTAAGTGATCCAACATCATTTAGTGTTTTTACTTGTGTGTGTGTGAGTAAAACATCAATTCTTACAGCTCCTTTTCTTTGAATTGTATTAACATTAATAATACAAGGCTTTTGATTTTGAATACAAGATGTTAATTTATTAAGATTGATTTGATTAACATATACCCCAACCATTTATTTATGAGAAAAAACCTATGTGATATTAATCATAACACCATTATCTGTATTAATCTGTAATTCTGTTTCCTCCAAAAGCAAACAATATGCATTAACCTCTTCACTCTCCCCTCTTTCAATGTATAGAGAAGTATCCACTCGATTAGACTTTATAGTTTCCTTTTGAGAACTCAGGTCAATTGCGTAGATTGTATAAAGTTTTTGAAACGCAACCATATCCAAAATAGGATCATTATTACCATTACTTTCACACACCTTTTGGTAGGACTTGTAGGCTTCCGCATAATCATTTTTTTCCCAATCAATTTCCAATCTATCTCGCGGATAAAATGTGCCATCAAGAGAAACCCGAAGTTGTTTCACCTTTGCATTATCACTCAGGGCATTATTCTTATTAGTACCGTCCTCTCCATCTGGTTTTTTAAAAATGAGCCAGAGGTATCGTGGCTTTCCTTGAAGAACACCTAAATTCCAAGTGTAGGTAGTGTGTTCCAGTTTAACGTGTTGACATCTTCTTTTAAGGTATGATACATTTAGCGGTTTCTTTGAGTTAAGTCTTCTATTTAACATCTCTTCCGTTTTAAGATTAGGAGTATATTCACTGATATACCAACACAAATCATTAATAACAAATTTATTATTTTCTCCAAAAGCATTTTCATCCCCAAAAAGCAATCTATTTACATTATCATTCCTTTGTAGTTGAAATCTAATTTTAAGCCCATACAAAACTTTATCATAATCACAAAATCCAAATATACCTTTCAGAGGTACTGCTACGGTAAAACTATTCTCAGCTTTTGTGTCATCATTATACATTGACTTCCTTTGACTATAACCAGGGTCTGCGTTTGTACCCGTTGACATATCAGGAATAAAACCCTCAACAGCTCCCTTACCCATTCTATCACTAAACGAATATAGTGTAAATTTCATCATTTCAGATGTAGCAGAGACATAATCAACCGCTTCAACCTCTTGTGTTCCAATATACAGGCGGACACTGTCAAACATTTTCCAGAAGAAATCATTTACGAGTGTAGCATTAGTATTATTCGCAGCCTTAGTGAATTTAAATTTACACAGCAAGAAACTATCAGCTATATTCAAGTAAGTTTGTTGATTATTTATTTCAAAACTTTTTGTTCCGTTTGAATTCCAGTCTGTTCCTGTTATAGCATTTACCTTAAAATAGTCCTCCTTTTTAGTGGAGTTTGAAATGATAATCGTATCATCCAAATCATAGATACTATCAATCGCTTCCATACTTGTATTTATATAGTATTAAAATTGTTGAAACCCTGACCCAAGTATTTTAATGATTTTTTGTCGTTCTTGTGAAGATAGTTGAGTTTTACCTTTTTTAATTTCTTTGATTCCTTGTAATTTATGGGACTCCTTTTGAGCATCTTTTATACTCTTTACAACACCTGCTACATTTCCCATGAGAGAAGCAGTTGAACCAATTAGGTCTTTATGTTTAAGAATGGTTGAACCAATACCCATTAGAGTATCAATTATCCCATCTCCTTTATTTCGAAATTGATGACCCACACCCCGTTGTCTCTTAGGTTTATAGTATCCTCTACCCACATACCTTGTATAGTCTGGTGAAAGGAACATGCCCTCCCCTGTAATTATTTTATATTTTCCCAACTCGTGTTTTCTCACAATAACCATTATTTATTTATTGAAAAACTTCACGTAGGTGAATTCTGATGGATATAATTTCATCATTAAAGGATATCATACGATTATCTTGGTCGGTTATCCTAAAATTTACTCTGTATATGGTTTTTCCTGACACAGGTAAATAGACAAGATTTTTTGGTTCCATATTAAATTTATAACCAATCGGGGTTGAGTATGCACTGAATGAAAATATTGTATTTGTTCTTATTCCATCGTTATAAGCACCATCAATCAAATCACAATGAATTAATACTGAATTTATACCGGAGGATATTTGGATAACATTATCACTGTAAAACGTCCCGTTATTTTCAATCTTTTTTGAAGAGAAACCCAATAGCTCTCTAAACGAATTTTCAATCGTGAAATCAACTTTATAATTATTTTTAAGTTTAATAGTTGATTTTGAAGTGTGTTTTTGAATATCTATTACAATATTTTTTGGTTCATCACCTTTTTCTTTCATAAGGCGAGAGACTTCTGAAGATATTTGAGAAATCTCGTAAGCTCCAGGTGAAACAGTTATAGTTTTATATCCATTTCCTGGATTATAACTAAACTTGCTGTTTTTCTCTGTGATATTAAACAAGGTATTATAAGTTTCCATCGACAATAAAGATGCCTCATATGAGGTAAGGGGGTCAAGTTGTAGTGGGTAAGGGAATGAAGCTGTGTAATCGCTCGTTGTGAAATTAAAACTAAGAATTGTGCTTCTCATCTTATTTAATATCTAATAAAATATCTTTGTATTGACATTTATTAATTATTTTCATATTCATCAACTGATCTAAAATGGCTGAGGATTCATTAAAACAATTGTTGTTTCCAGCCTTCTTACTACCTAACAACAATAATAGCCTATTAACTAATTGTGATGGGTCATTTGGAAGAAAACTAACACCTGAACCAAGTTTACTTAAAGCATCAATAATATGTTTCTCCTTCTCATTCTTCTTACTTTTACCAGCAACAGAAACTCCATAATCAAGTGCATTTAACAACTCAATATATACCCTATCTTCCTCTCTTTCCATATCAAGTGGTTCCTCAAAATATTTTGAACCGCTGAATCCGGGGTTTGTTAGAAGAAACATTAATCTTGGAGTTAATTTAACATTTGGTTGAGTAGAACTCAAGAACATCAATTCATCATTAAATATCAATACCTTTTCTTCCACAAGATGAAACACTGCTGGTTCTTCTGTTGGAATGAGACCTGCTCTGGTTTTTGAACCCGCCGAATATTCATTGTTTTGAAGAGCTTCCACAACATAATTAGGGGGTTGATTTACCTCCTCAAGTTTCCGAAATAATCCCTCGTCATCATATTCTAATTCACCAAGTTCTTGTTTTGTTATCTGACTAAAATCTTTGAGCATTTGAAGTTTTTTCGGAGTAAATTCTACCGTGGGAACTGTAGGTGAGTGTTGAGTTTTCAAAAGTGGTTTAAAGAATTTCTCTTGTTTTCTTTCAAAGGCTTCTTCACCAGTTAGTTTCTGTCTCCGTTTCTTCTTTATCTCTTCCTGTTGTTTAACAACTTTTGAAACTAATTGTTGATGTTCCTTAAACTTTCTTTCTCTTTCTTCGGTATTCATTTTCTGTATTTATTTATTGAAAAATATCATTTAGTATCTCATCTTGTTTCACAACAATATATTTATATTTTCCAATCGTGTGTTTCATATAATTTTCAAATTCTTTTTTACTACATAACGTAGAGCAATTATCTCTCCAAAAATTATTTACATCTATTGAATTTAACTTAAATAAAATAAAAGTATTGGCATTGTTTCTTATTGAGCGTCGAGGGAGTTGAAAATATGATTGACTAAGATATATACAATTACAAGAAGAATGTCTCCCTCTTGTATAGTAGCTATCCATTACTGTTTGGTTTCTCTCATTAACACAATCATCAAAGATGACGAGGTTCTTTTTTGATTTATCTAAATCTTGAGGTGAAGGTATATCATCCGTATTATCACTGAGAATACAAGTTATGGGTTTCGATTTTGATTTCTGTGTATCACAAAATAGTTGTATTATATCCTCAATGTTATAATCATTTAGTTTGTTTTGAAGTTTAAATAAACCGATAATGTCTTCCTTTTTAAGACCTGCATTAAAACCCTGTGAGAGTAGTTGATACTCGGGTTGAAAACTTGACTTTGTAAAAATTATTAAATTATCATAATCTAAAAAATTAGGACCAAGGAGCATCTTTAAAAGTAAACAGGTTTTCCCACATCCGCTTGAACCAACTATTAGACATCTCAATGAATTTGGAATGTTTTTATGGTTATTAAACTTTATCTTATTTTCCCAAACGGGTAAAAAATCATTCATTTATATATTTGGAAAACAAGTCATCTAACTTTTTTTGAGCTATTTTAGAAACTCTATATTTTATCCTGAGTTCGGGTTTAATTTCAAAATAATTCATTATTTTATTTATATAGTATCTTGTATTAACATTTCCATTAAAATTATTTTGAATAATAAATATCATTAAACCCTTATACATTTCCTCAATACAAAGAGTCTCTTTCCTTGTAAGAAATGGTGTATTATCACCATAATGCTTAACATTCATCTCTCTTATTAATCTTGTAAAGTAATTCATTTTTGGTTCTAATTTAAAAGAGTTATATGTTTTTTTATATTTCTTATTATCATTAATTAGAATATAATCACAGAATAAACATTGTTTATATGAACCCTCATTATTAAGCCCTATTCTATCACAAGCCGGACAATTCTCTAATTTATCATATGGAGAGTCTGGAAATTCTAAATATCCTTCAGAACTTATCATATTTATAAAGTAAATTTTTACTTAAACTAAACGCAAGTTTATTCATTAATAAATACAATGTTTCAAAGCACAAAAGACAAATTTCAATCAATCTCTACTTCGGTGGAAGATATAGAAAAATATGTCAAAGATGTTAAATTGAACAAAGATAAATATGGAAATTTTTGGGTAAAACCAGTTATGGAAAATAACATGAGCCCCTCTATTTCATTTAAAGGAAGAGCTCTAACTATACCTGGAAAGACATCCATTAAAGTAAATCTAACAAAAGTTTCTCCTCTACTCCTGGCAATTTATTCAAAGCTTGAAAAAGTGATTGACCACGATACTTTGAAAAAGAATGATAAGACCATTAATAATTCTAGAGGAGACATTTGTATTTTCTTTAATAATCCAAAGGGTGTAGATCTAAGTAAAATGAATGATGTTAATATTTCTGGTGAAATGTCATTTCGTTCTATGATAGTTAGAGATTATTTAAAGATAACTTTTGATATAAAAATTGTAGAGATTGAATCTGTTAATGAAAGAAAGTATATAGATATTGATGGGAATATTTTTCTTGCTAATTAAATACGAGTCAATACAGCAGTGAAGATTTTACTATTTCATTGAACTCGGACGATAGTGATGATAGTATTTCATTGAACTTGGACGATGGTGATGATAGTATTTCATTGAACACAGATGATAGTTATGATACTAATAGTTTGTGCTCAAATGATAGTTATGAGAGTAGCTTTATTGATGACTCTGAGTATGATTCTGAGTATTCATGTGATAGTTATGACTTAGATGATTCTGAGTGAAAAAGTGTTTTAGTTTAAGCACAGCGATATATATAAAACGGAGCTGTAAAGCCCAAAAGTGTTTTATTTTAAGCACAGTGATATATATAAAACACCACGTTTTCTCACGCTATAAATATGGTTTATTGTGATACTTGCGAGAAGGAAGTAAAATATTATAAACAACATATTCTCACCGCAAAACATACATACAACATTTTAAACAAACTTTCCCCTCTTCCACCTGAAACAAAACACTGTTCTACATGTAATAAAAATATCCTCAAGAAAGGCTTCAAAATACATCTTAAAACAAATCTACATTTATCAAATTTTATCACAACTAAAAACTCTGATGGAGCATTCAAAGGACATATTAAAATAAGAGTCTTTAACTTCAAACCTCCTGAACCAGAGTCTATAGTTGATGCTGTAGAAATAGTTAAACCTGCTGTTCAAACGTTGATTGAAAAAACACTAAAGGAAATGAAACCACTTAAATTTTATATGGGAGTAAAATTAGAAATGACAAAGGATGAAGGAGTTATAGATGCACCATACATGAGAACTGAGCCACACTTTATATCTTCATATCAAGATTTTAAAACATCAGGAGTCTATGATGAACTTATTAAACAAGAGCAAGATGTGGATAATTCAATCGTAGGAAGTGGATTCAATATAGGAAAAATTATTTACATAGACATTCATATTCTTAAATCAGATCCTCTAAAAGCTTCTTCTTACATTGATTTACCCAGTGTTATCAAAAATAGAAAAGCAGTTATCAATATCAAAAATAAAGACAATAAATGTTTTCTCTGGTCTATTTTAGCACACTTACATCCTCCACATTTTCATGATGAAAGAGTATCTCATTATAAAAAATATGAGAATACATTAAATACGAAAGATCTAAAGTTTCCGATGACTTTAAATGATATTCCTAAATTTGAAAAGATGAATAATTTATCAGTTAATGTTTATGGTCTAACAGAAACAAACAACATTCAGGTTTTAAAGCTTTCTGACAATTGTAAACAAACTCATATTAATCTTCTATATTTTAATTCAGACGAAAATTCACATTATACATACATCAAAGATATTGCTAAATTAATAAAACCACAAGTCTGTAAGAGAACAAATAAAATATATATTTGTTTGCGTTGTCTTAACTTCTTCAATTCACAAGAAAGATTAGATAAACATTCAAATTATTGTGGCGAACATAAATCAACGGTAATCAATATGCCTAAAGAAGGCTCAAAGATCACATTCAAAGATGAAAATAAAAAGATCAAACATCCATTTGTTATATATGCTGATTTTGAAAGTATTTTAGAAAAAATTGATACTGCTTCTCCAGATCCAAAAGAATCATACACAAATAAATATCAAAAACATACTCCTTGTGGTTTTTGTTATTATATCAAATCATCCGTTGGTGATAAATATAACAAGTTAGAGATGTATAGAGGCTCAAATACCCCAGAGGAGTTTGTGAAACGACTAGAAAAAGACTGTGTTCGATTAACCAAGATAATGAGAGAAACCAATAAACCAATGTCCTTAACAAGTAAAGAAAAAAGGGAATTTATAAAAAACAATGTCTGTCATATTTGTGAGGAGAAAATTGGTAAAGGTCTAAAGGTTAGAGACCATTGTCATCTCACTGGTAAATATAGAGGTCCGGCTCATCAAAGTTGTAATATTAATTATCAACTCCCCTCTTTCATTCCTGTCTTTCTTCATAACAACGCTCATTATGATACACATCTATTTATCAAGGAACTCTCAAAGACTTCTGGAAGTATCTCAGCAATTCCAAACACGGATCAGAAATACATTTCATTCACAAAAACAATTCACACATCTCCTATTACTCATATCAGATTTCTTGATACATTTAAATTCATGGCAAGTCCATTGGTTAACTTGGTTCAAAATCTAAAAGAGTTTCCATGTCTTTCAGAGTATTTTTTAGATAAAGATTTTCTAACACAAAAGGGAATTTACCCCTATGACTATATGGACTCATTTGAGAGATTCAATGAAACACAACTTCCTTCAAAAGAAAATTTCTATAACAAATTAAACAATAGTAATATATCTGATAAAGATTATGTACACGCACAAAATGTTTGGGAAAAATATAACATCAAGAATCTTGGCGAGTATCACGATTTGTATCTCAAAACTGATGTGCTTTTATTGGCCGATGTATTTGAAGCCTTTAGATCTGTTTGTCGCACTGGATATGGATTGGATCCTGCTCACTACTACACAGCACCTGGATTGGCCTGGAGTGCGATGTTGAAAATGACAAAACAAGGTTTGGATTTGATAACCGATGTTGATATGCTTTTGATGATTGAAAAGGCAAAAAGAGGTGGAATTTCACAAGTCTGCTCGAGTAGATACGCAAAAGCAAATAACAAATATCTTCCAAATTATGATCCAACGAAAGAGAGTTCTTACTTGATGTACTATGACGCAAACAACCTGTATGGCTGGGCAATGTCTCAGGCTCTTCCTTATGGAAAACTTAGATGGGTAAAGGAAAAAGACTACAAAAACGTTTTACAAGATGTATGTATCTCTACACAAAAAGAATTGGATGAAGAAAAAGTTGGTTATTATTTTGAAATTGATTTAAAATATCCAGAGGAACTCCATAACCTACACAAAGATCTCCCATTTGCTTGTGAGAAAGAAAGTCCAAAGAAAGAATGGTTGAGTGATTATCAACGATCGTTTGATATAGGTGAATCAACAGAAAAATTACTTACTACATTATATAACAAGAAAAATTATGTTCTACACCAAAGAAATTTGCGACAATATTTATCAAAAGGTCTAAGAGTAGAGAAGATCCATAGGGTTCTAAAGTTCAATCAAAGTCATTGGTTAAAGGGGTACATTGATTTTAATACACAAAGAAGAACAGAGTCAAAAACAGATTTTGAGAAAGACTTTTATAAATTGATGAATAATGCGGTCTTTGGTAAGACTATGGAGAATGTGAGGAAAAGACAAAATATCAGATTATCAACATCTTGGGAACAAGCATCAAAATTAATTAATAGACCGAGTTTTACTCGAGCTGAGGTCTTTACTGAGAACTTTTGTGCGATCCATTTGATTAAAGAGAGTATTGAAATGAACAAACCTATTTATATTGGGACAACAATTCTTGATTTATCAAAGTCATTAATGTATGATTACTTTTATAATAACTTGAGGAAGAAATATCAAAATGATGTTAATCTACTTTATATGGATACAGATAGTTTTATTTTGAAAATTAATACCAACGATGTTTATTCAGACATGAAAAGAGACATTAATATCTATGACACGAGTAATTACAGTCCAGAGAGTGAGTTGTTCTCTTCTAAAAATAAAAAGGTGATTGGAAAGTTCAAGGATGAATTAGGAGGAAATGTCATGAGTGAATTTGTGGGATTGAGGTCTAAGGCTTATGCTTATAAATACATTGTGAATAACGTTGAAAAAACTGATAAGAAATTAAAAGGTGTAAAGAAAAATGTCATTAAAGAAACAATAAACTTTAAGGATTATTATAACTGTTTAACAACAAAGAAAGAAGAGTTTAGAAAGATTAATGGAATAAGAAGTTATAAACATCAATTATATTCAGAAGAGGTGAATAAGAAAGCATTGGGGGCTTTTGATGATAAGAGGTTTATTTTAGAAAATGGAATTGATAGTCTCCCTTATGGTTATATAAGTATATAAGTGATAAGATATATATAAGTGATAAGATATATATAAGTGATAAGATATATATAAGTGATAAGATATACATAAGTGATAAGATATATATAAGTGATAAGTTAAAAAGGGGGGGTTGGGGATTTTAATGGGCTACCGCCGCCTTTTTTACTATTATATAAATGATAGAACCAAGTATCAACCAGACTAAAGAGTGGAGGTGTAATCAACCTTGGTATATAAATGGAAAACATAATGAATGTGAAAAATATCAAATAGGTATAATTGAAAAGGCAACTGGTAAAAAAATTCACAAAACAAATAAGAGAATTAATTTAAATACCGGTGAATTGGGTAAAAAAGATGGAAATATTTTTGAGTGGACGGAAAACTTTGATGGTTGTCAGGAAAATATATACTTTAATTTTAAAATGGTATGTGGCACTGGAGGTGCTCAAACAAGAACATTGAGGGAGGTTTACCATTTTATCTTAGCTCAGTTAAAATATCTTAATAAAGAACCAAACTCAAACATATTTTTTGTTAATATATTAGATGGTGAAGAGAGTTGTAGGAGAATTAAATTATTTCCCACGCATAAACAAATATTTGTAGGGTCGTTGTTTGAGTGGGTTATATTCACCAGATGATATTAAGAGTAAAAGGTTAAAAGGTCCATGAGGTCAGAAGGATCACAGGTGTTTAAGTGGTCTAATGAATAAGGATAACATGTCAAAAGGTTAGAAGGTTCGTAAAGAACAGGGTGAGAGAAATATAGGTGTTTAGGGGCAATGAGGGAGGGAAAGAATTAATATGGAAGTGAATGGGTCAAAGATTAATCTGCCAGATGATATGTAGAAGAAGGATGATAGGTCTATAAGAGAAAACAAATATTTGTAGTGTTTGAGTGGTCTAATGAACAACATTAAGGATAGGTACTACAGACAAAAGGTTTATAAAGATGAGGGTGGGAGAAATAGAGGTGTTTATGATTTTTGAAAAAGACAAGGGGGTAAATGACATTAGATAGGGATTTCCCATGTTAAACGGAGGTGTCCCAGAAGCAACATTATTACACTACTGGCAGGTAGGGTGTATAGATTAATGTGCTCTGACTGTCGTGAAGAAGAAGAAACCTCGATGTATAATAAGTAGGAAATGTGTGGAGCCGTGGAAGAGCTTGTATCTTCGTCCCCATGAGAGGGGTGGGGTTTGTTAATTAGCGAGGGATTATGGGTAAATTAATCCCTTGTATGTAATTGCCTCTGTAATCATTTCCGATGTTCCTTATGACACCACACTACACACCATAGCCAAGCCAAGCACTCAACACCATAATTAATAACGCAAAATAAAAACCAACCGGAAACAAGACATTGAGCACTATCGCCAATAACACCGACTTGGTGAGCACACAGGCACAGGCAGGTTTGTGAGGCCACTTCTTGAAGACCAGTGATTGGTCCAGGATTTGATTGGCACAAGGACTGGTAAGATGGGACTCATTGATAGGAGCGGACACAGAGACCTCATGGGATGACGTCAGAGCCTCGCATACAAAACAATTGGAGGAGCGGACATTTTGTTTTTTTCGGGTTCTGGATCTGGTGGTGAATGGTCGTGTGCCAACATCTTCTCGCTTCTCCTCATTCTGGATCCCATAGCGAACAGCCACATTTGGTCTCTTGGGTTCTGGATCTGGTGGTGAACGGTCATGTGCCGACATTTTCTGCTTCTCGTTCCGTATTCCATAGTGAACGGTCGCTATTGTTCTTGCGTAAGGAAGATTCATCACGAACGGTCGTATTTCCACATCTTCATAGTGATCGTAAGGAGGAAGAACTGCAGACTGAGAACTGAGGTTTCCCATGCACGAACGACGAAGACCAAGGTGGCTGGGTGAACGTGGGTCCGAGGCCTAGTTCGCGCCCACCTCAGTGCAGCCTGTGGTTTTCCTGCTAAAGATGCGAGGGGGTTTTGACCAATTCCTGATGAGATTCAAGAGCCGATTCGAGCTACGTGCCACCAACTACACATATTTATTTTTCAGTTATATTTCCCTTTGTTTGTATGTTGGTCTGTATGGGAGCGCTCCAATTAGGAATATAGTTTATCGTGCATTTTCTTTGTTACCGGCATTTTGGTTAATAAAGCCGGCATTTTCTTGTACATTGCAAATCCGGTGTCGGTTGAAATAATTATTGCAGGTTTGAAGACTGACGGTGGGATCCGTGAAGGTAAGTGCTTACGGATTCTCCCCCACTTGCTTCCCTCGCGTGCAATGATGGTCCGCCATTGAATTAAACGCCTCGGAGTTAAAAGCTCGTTTAGTCCTCCGTGTCACCCTGCGGTGTTAACCACAGGGCAGTCACACGATAGTATGTTGTCCTTGGTGTATATGGACGATCTTGTTATTATCGCTAGGTAGACTGGTCGTTAAGGAGTGCAGTTCAGTGCTGTAAGGTGTTCTCCAAAACTTCTGGCCTTCATATTAATCTATATTTTAATAGAAGGCATGTCTTTCTGTCTGTTTGTTTGGCGTGTTATATTTTGAGAACGGATTAACGGATTTCAATAAATCCAACGAAGGTGGATTCGGGTAACTCCAGGGAATGTTTGTGATACAAAAAAAAAGCTTTTTTTTTTTTACGGGTACATGAATGAACACGCGTGTCAAAACTGCAAATGCCAAGACGTGACGTTGGTTATCCCTGCACCTGCACCTGCAGGATCTCCCAGGAATCCTTTTTTTTTCTTCCCCCATAGATTAGCATCGCAGCAAAGATTGGTATTTCCGTAAGCGAAGCGACGGGTCTTATATCCTAGTTTTGACAAAGGTAGTATTTTGCATCTGAGAACGGGCTTTAATGTACCTAAGGTACAGTACATCTGACATTTGGAGGTTGATAACCATTTGAAGGTGACGATTTTTAGCGTATTCTTAAGGGAGGCCACCAATGCTGTAAATAATTGGTGTAAAAGTTGTCCGATGTTAACAGTTGTTTTTGTGAATGGAAGGAGTGGAAGCTTTCATGAAGAGAGAAATCCCTTACAGTGAACGAGCAGAATTTTCCTTTATTGAAGACCCTTGCGGAGGTGCTACTGTACCTCCTCCAGCTTTGGTCATTTACAGATTGAAGGGCATGATTTATGGCTTCTTTTGTGCAAAGACGATCTTCAAACCCAAAGCAACTGTGTAAAAGTGAAGCGATGGGAGGTAGGAATTGTCCGGATCTTCCCTTGTTCCTTTAGGTAGTCTCGGTCACAGGTCTTCTGAAGTTGGTGGGGGATGGGTCATGGGAGTTGCGTTTGTTGGTTTGGTTTCCCTTATGCCAGTCAAGGCCCTATAAAAGGTTTCCTCATTATCCTTATGGTCTGTTGAAGCTTCTTGTGATGTAAATCGAATTTGAGTGATTCTGGTTATTCATAACTGAAGTCTCGAGCTCTGCGTATTCAGGAAGTTTGCATCATTAGAAATATGACAAGTCAGAGTTGTTCGTTAATTGAATCCTCTATTTCACTGCCCTCCATGCCAGGAAGTCACACAGCAACTTTGCATTGCTGATTGTTAATGCTTTGCTTCTTTGATTATTGACATGTGTAAGGCACGGCCTGGGCAGCACAGTGATTTGTCCATATAGGGGATGCAAGGTCCCAGAATCTGTTCCTCACGATATGTGGTCGTGCATAATTGCTCAGAGGGCATGGGGTATCATACACGCAAGATGGCCTTTTCGCCTGAATCACACTTAGGGTGTGTGAGTCACTTCCTTTTTCTCAGAAGGTGTTTTTTTTTTTGGAAGATCTTTAGTGCTACAAAAATTGGCCCTGTGTAAGTGCAGATGGCTGGCGGTGTTTAGGAAGGTCGAGTGGGACCCTGCTCTCTTCGTTGCCATTTTCCGGAGTGAAATTGCCATGTGCCTTCGACTCCTGGCAAGAGGTTCATCCAAGGAGAAGGCCTTGTGGAGCGCACTGTTTCTGAAGAGGGTTTAGCTCATGTCATTGTTTTCTGTATATTATTTGGTCAGATGGATAACAATGCCTATATTTTTCATTCTTCTTCATTGTTTACATTGTTATTTGTGGTGGAGGAAATGGTGAATGCCAATCC
Organism: Myxine glutinosa; assembly: GCF_964187855.1. Taxonomy (NCBI): domain Eukaryota; kingdom Metazoa; phylum Chordata; class Myxini; order Myxiniformes; family Myxinidae; genus Myxine; species Myxine glutinosa. The sequence continues at coordinate 17,053,270 of NC_136274.1, forward strand.
ACTCTTAATATCCTCTTTTTATATTATTGTGGCATGTTTTTTCTGAGCGCTGGTATAAATTGTCAGGTTGCGGATACAGGCGAATAGTTATCTTTGTGGTAAATGATGGTATAATTTTCTTGGCTAACCTCCGTTTGTTATTGTTTTATTTTTGCCATGGCCGATTGTGGGAGTTGAGTTCTTTCCAGTGCATTTTCCTTGTTATTTGTTTCTTTTTCCAGGACATATTGCTGTACTATCGATACAATATTTGTTTGTCTTATCAAATTTTAATAAATCCATATACCTACTCTGAATGTGGAGTGGTTCAATTGTATGAGTATCAATTCTGGCCCTTCAGGGTTAGAATGTGTTTGATTGACCATGTGCTTCAGCCTTCAGGCTGATGTGCATCTGTATGATCATGGGACAGTCTTGTTGGACTGTCTGCTTTGGCTATGGGATTAGAGTACACATACCAAGTTGTTTAAACGTTTTGATTTTTTTCCAATTTTTTCTATGAAAAGGCACAGCTGTAAGGCTCGTTGTCATGGAGACATCCTCATATTGAGAAGTGGTAGTCCAATTGCATGACCATTGCATTCTGGCGCTTCGGGTTTAAAATGTGTGTGTTTAATTGACGATGTACTTCAGCCTTTGGGCTGAGGGGAATGCATATGCTCATGGGACAATCTTGTTGGACTGTGCACCTTGGCCATGGGGTTAAAGTACACGTCCCAAGTTCTGTTTAAATGTATGAATTTTTCTTACCTTTTTATAAAAGTTAGGTATCCTACATAAGGATGGTGACCAATGGAGATGTTAGGGACTGCATCTGTACGAAGGTCATGCCTAATTGGCAGAGTCTATGTAGCTGTTTAGTCGCAAGAGCATCTTAATATATATATATATTGTTGCGGTTTTGAGAACCCCTCACTTGTAAATACTTGTAAATAATAACTCTTGTAAATATTCCATCATTTAATAAGGTCACACCCATAGTTAGTCCACAAGCAACACGTAGGTCATCATAGGACTTTAGTTATTTCCTTAATATGTGTTTCAGATAAGACTGTGTTCCCAATAGTTGCATCTGCGTTGCAGTAATTAAATAAGAATAGGTTCCTTTCATTTTCCAGCCTCCACCCCACCCCCCCCCCCCAAAAGCTACCCTACCCCAACAGGCGCAATCCATCTTGGCCTAGCATTTCGGCTGCCACTAGTCAAGGAACACGAGGTAGGCCCGAAAAGGGGGGGGGTGGAGAGGCGTTGAGGTGAAGGGTCACAGCATTGGGGGGCGGTAAGGGCCCCAGCCAATCAGGGCTGAGGTGGGATGGCCTGGTAAGGGTGTGGCTGGAGCTTCCAGAGGGTTCGCTGGGCTTGACTATATAAGCGCGCACGCAAAGCCCTCAGGAGGACCGCGAGGGAGCTCGATTATTGAGAGGACTGTAAAGCGAACTGTGCGTGGAGAGCTCGAACAGAAGAACTGCGCGAGGGAGCTCTATTGTATTGGAAGAACTGCGCAGGGGACCGCTGCTGCTGGAAGGACTGCGCGAGGGAGCTCCATTGTGAGAGAGAATGGTGCCACGGACACCTTGCTTATTGTACAAGAGAGATCTGCGCATATGGACTTGCGAAGGAACCCCCCCCCCCCCCCGCCATATGTAAGGTCCGGTCGCGTGCCAACGATATGCGCCAGCTGCCTGCCCGGGTTTTCGCCACAGTACGAGTCGACACCTGGAGCCAGACCTCAACGCCTGAACCATCTACTTGGACCTTCTCCTCCTACCACTACCCTCCTGTGTGAGTCTGTCTGTTTCTCCAGGGTTGTAAGTAAGGCTGTATAGCTAAGCTTGCCCTGTGTCCTTTTTCTCTGTATATTGCTTTCGTTTCCTCTTCTTTGGGTCTTGTAAATAATTAATGAACCCACTCTTTGTTCTTCCCTTACTCTGGTTTCCTCTCATTCGATCAATGAGATCCTTAATATGTGTTTAAGCCCGAGCTAGCCCGAGCCTCCGTCTTTTCTTCCAATTGAGTACCTGTGGCACGATTTGGGAAACCGCTCAGGATCCGGTTTAGTCCTTTGTTAATGGCTCGGGCTTTGGATTGCTAAACTGCTCGGCAATTTCCATCTTGTCCGCGGTCCGAGCAGGAGTTATCTCCCTGCTTTGCGGTCGGATTGGCACTCAGGTATTTGGGACTCCATTGACCAATCACCGTGGCCAATCTCGACCGGGAAGGAGCGTTATAATTTCCAGGATTGGGGGACGGCCAGCTTAAAAGACAAGGGGATTAACCCCCCCCCCCCTTGGTAATGGGAGCGCCGACCCCCCGAATCCGCAACAATATATATATATATATATATATATTGTTACGGTCCGCGGATTAGGATGTTATTTTTTACCGAGCGGAGGTATAACCGCGGCCGAACAGTTTTTCCCCGACTAAACCCGATTTACCCAAACGTTGGCCGTATCGCGCCACCGCTATTCAATCGGGAAAAGACTAAGACGACACAGATGTGAAGAAAAGGAAGACGAAGGCAAAGAAAGGTTTGAAATACGATTACTATTTATTACTATTTACAGGCTCAAAGTAACCAAGGAGAAGGAAAGATAATAAAATAATATACAGAAGCTTTTAGAGACACAGGGAAAATACTGGCTTACCTAACAGGCTTAATTACTACCCAGGACAGAACAAACGAAGACACAGACTCACGCGGGGAATTGCTGAGTGGATTGGCTGGAAGGAGGTGTGTGGCTGGAGGGGGAGGACGGCACAGAGCTGGCTGGAGCTTGATCCCGCACGGGACGTCGGGCTGGAACTCGACGGCCGCTGATACCACCGAGCCTGTCGTGTGCGCGGGATCACGGGTCGGAACTGCTTGGTGGAGCCGACGTGCTGGTGGGGGGTCTGGCGTGACGGGTTCTCTCCTCTCTCTTCCTTGGTCCAACCACTCTTTCTCCACCGACAACTCAACGCAACCACTCAACGCAACCACTCAACGCAACCACTGACCACCCCTGACGACCAACTCAGCTCTTGTCATGGACCTCTCTACGCGCTCAGCTCAGCCTTTCAGCTCATCTCTTGGACTCATCTCCCCCCGGGGAACACCCCGCGGCGGGGTATATAGGCCTCGCCCCTCAACCTTTGCAAACCTCCCCCAAACGCTCTTCCTCCGCCCTCTCAAACCAAACCCCTCGTGCTCGGTTGGTTGTTCAGGGCCGGGCCACTCCTCCCCTCTCTGACGAGGTGGGGACCCGCCTTTCTTCCCCAACCCTGCCTCGTGGCCAATGGTGGTTGAAGAAAACCGCCCAAAATGCAGTTGGCCATTGAAATGAAATGAAAGGGGATCTACTCTTATTTCACTTGGTGCAATGGAGTATTTAAATTAATGGGAGACACGGCCTTACCCTAAGACACATAATAAGATATAAGCTACTGAACAAGGGTTTTATCGGGTCCTGCAATGTGGTGTTTCATGGAATAACTACCGAGACGCCCTTTGACCTTTACACTACGGAGGTATTTACAAGGATCATGACATTTACAAAGGGTGATCTTTACAACAATTTACACTACAACAACAACAGAAAAAAAACCATTCTCATATCCACAACTATATATATATATATATATATATATATATATATATTGTTGCGGATATGAGGACTGTATTTTTTTGATTGTGTGCTTTATTATTATTATTATTGTTTATTCTGCGCCCCCTGCCTCCGGAGCTGTGTAAAGGTGAAAGGGCATCCCATAATTAGCAAAGGTGGGCGGTCCGCTTCGAAAGTCCGCTTATCCGCTTATCCGCTGCAGCGGACTAACGTTTTCGAAGCGGATAAGCGAATCGGAACAACCCCCGGAAACCGAAGCGGATAAGCGTAAGCGGACTACCGAAAAATTAAAGCGCATCGCGATTCACCAAATCAGCTGTTAGCCTGAGCCGTTACTCTAGAATTGTGAATATTTATTTAAGTGAATAATAAGTGAAAACTGAATATTTTATTGGACGCTAGAGCGGCAATAACGTCAAGATGGAGAGATTTCTGACTAATACTTCGCGATCTGAGATTTCTGAGATGGAGAGAAATCTGAGATTTCTGACATCACCTAATACACATTATATTTTGCTAAAACAATTCATTTTAAGTTTTAAAACTTTTAATATTAACTGTAAGTGAAAAATGAAAATAAACTTTGTTTTAAAACAGTATTTTGCGAGTAGTTTGCGAGTTCCGTGATGCTTGGGTAACTCTATTTCTCAGGCATAACACGCCGCTCCCGAGCTCTGCCTCGGTCGAGCGCGTGTTCAGCTACGGGTCGGACATCCTCAGGCCTAAGAGGTCGGCCCTGGCTGTACCGAACTTCGAGGCCCTCGTCTTCATGAAGGGCAACCTCCAAATCCTCAAGAAGGCCCACGAGGTGGAGGAGGAAGACGAGGACTAGTCAACAGACTGCTAGTCTGTTGACTAGTAGACTCTCTTGTCAAAGAAAGGACGGGCAAATTGATTTTTCTTTAATGTAACTTGCATATATTAAAATTATATTTAAATTAACTGTAGAGTAGAGTAGAGTCGAGTGGAAAACTTTATTTCAATAAATTTTGAATAAAGTTTATTTAAATAAAAATGTATATTTTTGATTTTAAAAGCTTTGTTTGTCTTTGTAGTAGTTAGAAATGGCTATTTAGGCATAAAAAGCATTAAATTCCCTTTAGAAACGTCAAAAATCGCTTTAAAAACGTCGAAGCGCTTTTAAAAAATCGAATCGAAGCGGATAAGCGGATAAGCGGTAAGCGGACTAAGATTTTCGGCCGCTGAAGCGGATAAGCGAATCGGACTACACGGGCTGGCGGAGCGGATAAGCGGTAAGCGGCCTTAAAATTTTCCGAATCGCGCCCACCGTTAATAATTAGTCCACAAGCATACACGTCAGCCAATAATAGAATACCCCTGTTCGATAGTTATATCTTATTCTGTGTTTTAGGGTAAGGCTGTGTCTCCCATTAATTGAAGTACTCCATTGCACCAGTGAAAGAGAATAGATCCCCTTTCATTCCCATCCCCAAAATCTCCATTTCCTTTCACATCCCCTTTCGTCATTGCCAAGCCTCGATTGCCAATTACATCCCCTCCAAAACCACCATTGAACATGTGCTCGGGTCGGGGAAGAGGGGCGTGCCCGCCCGTCGTCATCAAGGGCGGAGCCAGAGGGTCGCGTGACCAACCAGGGCCGAGGTGAGCACACCGATGGGCGTGTCCTGAAGGCCGGCGGCTTGATCGCTGGAGGCGCTATAAAGGCGCGCGCAAGAAGCGTGGGGGGGTCGGTGGTGAGGAGTGAGTGGACCAAGAGAGAGAAAGAGTGGTTGGACCAAGAAAGAGAAAGAGTGGTTGGACCAAGAGAGAAAGAGTGGTTGGACAGGGAGACGTGCAAGAGTGTTGTTGAGTTGAGGGTTTGGACCAGACGAGTCAGACTAGTCCTGGCAAAGCAAGCGGCGGCCACAGCAGCAACAACACCCAACAGCCGCTTGGGGCCTGGACGGCGGTTTTGAGCAGGGCCGCGAAGGAACGGCGGCTGCTAAACACGCCGATCGTGCTGCAGGACCCCCTTGGACCTTCCTCTCCCTCCAGCCATCCACCTCCTGCCTTTCCACCCTTCTTGTGTACGTGAGTTTGTTCTGTGTGTCTTGTCCCTGGGTATTTAATTAAGTCCGTATAAGCTAGTATTTGCACTGTGTCACCTGCGTCTTATGTGTTGTAAATAAACGTGACTGCTTTCTTTTTGCTTGTGTGTATAATAAATCCAATTACTCTTCTGTCCGTCTTCTCGTCTTATTCCTTTTCCTCTTTGCATTTCGTCGTTTTAGTCTTTTCCAGATTGGGCAGCTGCGGTGCGATACGGCCAAAGTTCTGGGTGAATCGGGTGAGTCGGGGAACAACTGTTCGGTCGCGGAGCCTTCGCTCGGCAAACAACATCCTAAACCGCGATCAGTAACAATTGGTGTCGGGAAGTGGGATTGGACCCGAAGCGCGCTTAACGCGCTCAAAATTACAAAGTACCGAAATTGCTTTTGTTTTACAAAACCCGAATTTTGAAATCGCGCCATGGCTGGTCAAGGCGACGGGATGCCGGTGGGAGAGATAGACGGGGTAGAATCGACCCAGGACCTCGGGGAAATGTATGTGGATGAAAGAGAGGAGGAGAACATTGGCAATGTGGTTGAGGGGGTATCAGACGCACAAAATGGCGCTCTCGCGCACGTGGTTACAGCGGCACCAAATTTTGCCGCGCCCGTGACCGTACCAGCGGGCTTTGATGTGGGGGACTTCATGGCGCAATTCACCGAGATGCTGAGAATAGAGGGGGAGAAATGGAGTAACCAAATTGAAGAAATAACGAACGGAATGAGGGCCGATAGGGAGGAAAGGGAGCAGAGGGACAGAGACCGCAAGTTGGGCGAAAGGGTCCCAGGGGTGCACGAGGAGGTAACGCGGGTCGAGAAGCGCCGGTTGAACGAAGTTGAGAAAAGCACGGGTACAATGACAGAGGTAGAAATCACGACCCGGGGTTTGGAAAAGCCGGCGACCGCTGAGGTAGAGGAGGGTGTTTTATTAAAGCCAACGGTCGTCGAGGTGAATAAAGACAAAGCAGTGCTGGGAATTAAAATTGAAGAGATGACGGAGGTAGCCCGGGAATTGCAGGGAGAAATGGAAAATGTGCAAAGTCCCTGCTCACATCACGATGCTGTGCTTAACCCGAATGGAAGTTTGCAGGTTTTGGTGCAGGGAGGAAGAAGAACCCCGAAGGTGAGACGTGCTGTGTATTGTGCTGGGAGATTTTGTAAGAGGATGTTTAGCGACAAAAGAATTTTCGTGCGCTTGGGATCGAGGAAGCATCCGGGCGTTGGTGAAGGGTCCCGTGTGAGTGGAAATGGCACGCGTGGGAGGAAAAAGTGTGCGTCGGTGAGTGGGTGTGTTATAAAGTGTGGGAGTGAAACCGAGTGCGAGCGAGAATGCACGTCGGGGTGTACGGAGTGTGACACGAGGAGTGAGTTGGTGGTGGAGCGGGTGCGAGAATGCACGCTTGGAATGGTCGAGGGTGTGCGAGGAAGCACACCTGAGTTAGTGGTAGCGCGGGTGTGGGAGAGCCCATGTGAGCGCGTTAGTGGGTGGATGCAAGAGTGCACGCCCATGGTGAGTGTTACGGAGGACGTAACGGAGGAGAGGTGTGGACCAAAGTGTGCGCAAGAGTGTGCGCGAGAGGTGTGGTGTGTAACAGGGAGAGCGTTGGTGGAATGTACGGACGGCGTTGGAACGCCGGGTTTTGTGAGGGTGAAAGGGGTAGCGTATGCGTGTGAGCATGCCGGTGAAGCATCGACGGTAACCGGGTTAGCGGTTAGGGCGACGGATAGCCGATGCGAGCACTCGGGGCGCGGTGTGCTTTGTTGGGTGCGAGGCCCAGCGCGGATCGATGCTGCGTCGCTTCTCTTCGAAGCGTCATTGCCGATTCGGGCTTGGCCCCGCCCTGCATGGTCGAGTCCGGGCCTTGGAGGGCGAGGCGACCGGTCCGGTTCAAGGGCAAGTGGGAGGAAGCGGAACGGTGCCCCCTCGTGGGGACGGGGTTCCGACCGGGGGAGATTGAGCGATCGGGCCCGGGACCGCAAGGTGCCGCGCCGAGATGGTGCGTGGAACCTCGGTCCAACCAAACCACCTCCCTTGAACCGAAAGCCGGACGGATTCAACCTGCAGGCGACCAAACCACCCGAATTCATTGCTCGGCTTTACGAACCGAGTTTAATGATGTCATGACGCACCGAGGCTAGGATATAGCGGACTGTGATGATGATGGTAGTGATTTGATACGAAATTTATAATAGTGGGTAGAATTGGCAGTAAATGGAAAATTTTGGAATTGGTTGGAATTTGGACGAGCAAAATTGATAGTGGGACCTCCCCGATGTGGTGGGATGGGCAATCCACCATCCCTCACGGCGAGGGGGGGCAAAGGAGCACTAGCTTATGGGGTTGATGGCAGTGAAAACTAGCCCGGGTGGGTTAGGATATTGTGTGTAGGGATCTAGCGAAGATGACATTAGGTGACGTTAAGGTTAGTTAGTGACAAGGATACCTGTAGTGGGGACGCAGGTAGATTAGCATGGATGATAATGACGAGGGAGCGCAATAGTTTAAAGGGACGACTGGGAAGCGCAAGTTTCAGAGGGGAGTAGTTAGCTGAGATGATGCCGTGTGTTTGAGGATTGAACAGGTGTGATTGAACAGGTGTGATTGCACAGGTGTGCAACTGAACAGGTGTATGGAGCAGTGTATGAGGGAGTAGTGGTGATTGCGTGTTGTGTTGACCAAATGGTCCAGGAAGAGGAGGAGGGTGCAGGTGGCACCAGGTGTGAGTGCACAGGTGTGCACCAACAGGTGTATGGAATAAATGGTATGGAGTATTGGAATGGATGGTCGTGGAGTGAGTATGATGGAAATTGTGGAGTGGAGCAGATGGTGCGGAGGTGTGAATGGGGGAAGAGTGGACCCCCATCACGGATACCCGGGGCGGGTAGTGTAAGTGTTAGGTAGAGGGTACAGGTAAATTGTGGTTGGATATTGGCATCTGTGGTGCGAAGTGAAAGAATGGTATTTGGATGGGTGCATTAGTGTTGTGGAAATGGCTGGGCGTGTAGCCTGTTAGTGTGTGTAGTTGGTTTGGGCACTCCACCACTGTGAGGATGTCGGCCAGGTGAGGCCGCAGGTGGGCTCTGGGAGCCGGTAGTAGTTGTTGTGGATGGGGCCCGAGGATCCGGAGGACGGACCCGGGTAGCCCAGTGCCAGAGGGCACCAAGGGGTGACAGAGCCAGGAGGGGTTTTCCCCAGTTAGTTAGGTGAGGGTGAGGAGCTAGGTAAGCTCGGGTGGCAACTGCAGTGGTGGAGGTGTGCAGGTGGGTAGACCTGCTGGGAGAGCTACATGTCACAGCCCAGAAATTGTGCAAGGGCACCGGGAGATGAATCGGGGGAGTGAGACCCCAAATTGAGAAGCACCACAGTTTGGTCAATGGGAATTGGTTTTTAGAACCCATAATGTAAGTTGGCCAATGGATTGGCGGGGAAAGACCCCGGGTAGTGTAAAGTGTGTTAATGTCATTTAGAAAGTAGTTAGGATGAAGTCTCCTCGCACCATCTGCATCCACTCACCTGAGGTGACAGGTACTCCACACCATGCCATGTTTTGATTATTTTTTATGATGCAAATGTTTGGATTGTGAGATGCATCATGACGTGGGTGTGACATTGTGCTTTGATGTTCCATCTCTTCCTCCTTATGAGGATTGATGATGAATTTGGTGATGGCAAATTTTGAAGTAGAGGGATTTTGGAGACGAATTTGGTATAGGAGAAATATGGGGAAGACGTGACAGTAGTGACGAATTTGTAAATGGGTAGATTTTGTAAATATAGGGTAAGGGCAAGGGTAGTGTAGGTGACGGGGGGGTGACGTACGGTAGGGACGAGCTTTCTCACTTCGCCCTCCGTACGCATTTCGCCTTGCATTGCCTTATTGATGTGTACCCTTGTGACCTTACCCCTCGCTCAATTGTCTCTTTTGTCTCCCACATGACCTGTGCGCCATTGGGTGCCGAGGGGAGCGTGCGTGAGTCCTCCATTGTGCGCCCGGAATTCCCAGAACCAGCTGTCTGCATCGATGCACCACATTATGGACCACATGTCTGTGGCCAAGCACCACTTATGGACCCCATGGGTTGGGGCATGGCCCCTCTGCTGGAACCAGCCATGAGGGCCCGACATCTTGCTGGCGGACCTTGGCCACAGGGCACCGATGCCCCACAGGTGAACCACACGTAGTCGGCCCTGTGGGCCATAAATAAAATAAATAAAAATGGACACATTGGGTGCAAGTTTTAATACAAATAGGCCGCCAGTAAGCAAAGCAAAGGAATGACAACATCTGGAAGAACAAATAATAATAACCAGCAGAGGGAGCCGAAGAGCAAGAGATCACCTGCAGGGTTAGGGGTTGTTGATTTATTTTTTATTCTTGAACAATGGTGACTGCACCGATTGGTGCTTGGGTGTGTATTGGTGCGTTTTTGGGTGCTTTCATGGTGCATTGATGCAGAGCAGACTGTCTCCCCCCCAGAAAGAACAATCACAGGTCCTGGGTTAGTTTTGTAAATAAAAATAGCGTCATTGTAAATAATGCTCCCCACCGTCAGTGTATAGTTTGAAGACCATTCCGCAATTCGGTTAACTGTGGGCATAAGTCTGTTAGGCAGGGTGCAATGGAGCAGCGGGACACATTTATTTATGTTTTAAAACTGTCGCACTCAGGGTCAGGTTAAAAGTAGAGGGAACTACACCTACGTGTCACACTAAATAAAAGTTGTAGGCCCGGGACGTGCCTAAGAGGAGGAGGGTGCAGTGTTGCGGATATGAGGACTGTATTTTTTTGATTGTGTGCTTTATTATTATTATTATTGTTTATTCTGCGCCCCCTGCCTCCGGAGCTGTGTAAAGGTGAAAGGGCATCCCATAATTAGTCCACAAGCATACACGTCAGCCAATAATAGAATACCCCTGTTCGATAGTTATATCTTATTCTGTGTTTTAGGGTAAGGCTGTGTCTCCCATTAATTGAAGTACTCCATTGCACCAGTGAAAGAGAATAGATCCCCTTTCATTCCCATCCCCAAAATCTCCATTTCCTTTCACATCCCCTTTCGTCATTGCCAAGCCTCGATTGCCAATTACATCCCCTCCAAAACCACCATTGAACATGTGCTCGGGTCGGGGAAGAGGGGCGTGCCCGCCCGTCATCATCAAGGGCGGAGCCAGAGGGTCGCGTGACCAACCAGGGCCGAGGTGAGCACACCGATGGGCGTGTCCTAAAGGCCAGCGGCTTGATCGCTGGAGGCGCTATAAAGGCGCGCGCAAGAAGCGTGGGGGGGTCGGTGGTGAGGAGTGAGTGGACCAAGAGAGAGAGAGAGTGGTTGGACCAAGAAAGAGAAAGAGCGGTTGGACCAAGAGAGAAAGAGTGGTTGGACAGGGAGACGTGCAAGAGTGTTGTTGAGTTGAGGGTTTGGACCAGACGAGTCAGACGAGTCCTGGCAAAGCAAGCGGCGGCCACAGCAGCAACAACACCCAACAGCCGCTTGGGGCCTGGACGGCGGTTTTGAGCAGGGCCGCGAAGGAACGGCGGCTGCTAAACGCGCCGATCGTGCTGCAGGACCCCCTTGGACCTTCCTCTCCCTCCAGCCATCCACCTCCTGCCTTTCCACCCTTCTTGTGTATGTGAGTTTGTTCTGTGTGTCTTGTCCCTGGGTATTTAATTAAGTCCGTATAAGCTAGTATTTGCACTGTGTCACCTGCGTCTTATGTGTTGTAAATAAACGTGACTGCTTTCTTTTTGCTTGTGTGTATAATAAATCCAATTACTCTTCTGTCCGTCTTCTCGTCTTATTCCTTTTCCTCTTTGCATTTCGTCGTTTTAGTCTTTTCCAGATTGGGCAGCTGCGGTGCGATACGGCCAAAGTTCTGGGTGAATCGGGTGAGTCGGGGAACAACTGTTCGGTCGCGGAGCCTTCGCTTGGCAAACAACATCCTAAACCGCGATCAGTAACAATATATATAATTATATAATATATATATATATATATATATATATATATATATATTGCTGCGGTTTTGAGATTGGCACATTGAAGTCATTAAAGGTTAAAGGTTTGCCCCCCATAGTTAGTCACATGAGCAACATAAAGGCCCATTTGTAGTATAGTTATGTCTTAGTATGTGTAAGAATAGGCAATTCCCCTCTTAGTGCCTGCGTTCTGTGAAGACAGGAAAATAGGCTTTACTTGCCACCGATTTCCCAGCCACCCTAGCCTCAATCCAGTTTGTTAAGCATTGGCTGCCCACTAGTCGAGTAACACGAGGTAGGCCTGAGAAGGAGGAGCGCGGGGTCGAGGTGGGTGGCGTTGAGATCGGAGCGGCAGAGGCGATGACGGTAAGAGCCACCAGCCAATCAGGGCTCTAGCGGCATGGCGTGAGAGGGCGTGGTGAGGCGCGTCTGGTGAGTTCGAGAAGGTTCGCAGGGCGTTCCTATATAAGTCGCTGCGGAGAGCCCTCGAGAGGACTCACAGAGGAGAGAGAGAGATAAAAGGACTCCCAGAGGAGAGAGAGAGATAAAAGGACTCGCAGAGGAGAGAGAGAGAGAGAGAGAGAGAGAGAGAGAGAGAGAGAGAGAGAGAGAGAGAGAGATAGAGGACTTATCAGCAGGACTTGAAGCGCGTTGCAAAGGACTACGAACGGCGGTGGCGAAAGGATTCGGACTCGCAATATAAGCGCATTGTTTTGAGAACTTGCGGAGGATACGCGCGTTGTTGGAGGACTTGCGCAGAGAGAGAGAAGAAGAGGCGTTGAAATGTACAAAGTACGCGGGTGCAGCCAGGCGCGCCGGTAACGCATATTGCGCTTTTCACCCACGCGAGTAAGCGCGGCCATAGCCGCAAGTGAATAACCGCCAGCCGTGTCAAAGTCCGCTCCCTACCAATTCGCCCCGTGATAACTCGCTCCGTTTAGATGATACGCGGAGAGCTCCTGCCTTCACCTACTCCAAGGGACGTGCCGGGGACCGGAGAGAGAGCTGCACGGAAGCCATCCCTGGACGCGCTGGTGAGCATCGTCCTGCCATCTGCAATCCCCGTGTGAGTGTGTGTGTGAGACGGGCCCGTGTCCTTGGGTATTAAGTAAGACTGGGTTTAAGGGTTTGCTCTGTGTCTCTGCCCTTGAATCATTGTGCATAGTGTAAATAAACCTGTTCTTCCTTTCTGATTCGATCGTACCCGTGATTTCTCCATTGGCTAAGCGTGGTACGAATAAAACTGCTTGAATCTGGTTCCACCATCTAAACGGCGTGGATCGCGTGTACGCAACCGCTTGGCGTCTCACCCACACACGTGGTTCGTGCGGGGCTTGTTTCCTCGCTTCCAGGGTAGCGTGAGTACTTAGGTAATAGCGAATTTGGTCCTGATACACGATTTCACGCGGTTTTCCCGGAAGGAACATAATAGGTCCCGTGTCGCGCCAGGCCAGTCAAAGACAAGGGGACTAATCCCCCCTTGGTAAGGGGAGAAGGCCGGCGGCAGAACCCGCAACAATATATATCAACGCATATTACATATATCTAATATCACGATTAAATTACCTCATGTTTACTCCATTACATTTACTATAAAAAATAACTAAACTATGGTAAGCAATGTTGCCCCCCAGAAGTCATTTCTAAAACAAAATATAAAGCTTATATTTAGTACTATCAGAGTTACCCGATGTTGCCCGAAAAATAGTCAGTCACGTATGTGTAGTGGACTTTTTATAGTCAGATGAAGCCACGCCTCTTGGGCATGCCCCTTGTCTAAATCTGATGCACCCTTGTTTTTTGTCGTGAAAAGTTACCCCCCCCCCCCCCCCCCATGGACCATCTTCCGTCTCCAAGTCACTTCCTTAGGCTGTCCATGAGCAACAGCCGAACAAACAGACGTTCACAAATAGGGTTATATGGATGTATTTACATATATATATATGTATATATTGTTACGGATCCGGGGGACGGCACTCCCGTTATCAAGGGGGGGTTAATCCCCTTGTCCTGTTAAGCTGGCCGTCCGACTGGTCCTGGGGGTATGACGTCACGCCCGGTCAGCGCTGAATAGGGTAGTAGGCCAATTCTTCCTATGACCAAAGTACCAGCGCCTTCCGGTACGCGAGGAAATACTCCCGCCCGGGCCGCAGCGTAATAGATGGATTGCGCCAAGCGAAGCGAGCTGCGACGCGGGCCGTTAACAAAGGACTAAACCCGATTATAAGCGGTTATGCTGAAATCGTGCCACAGGTACTCAATAGGGAAAACTCGAAGACGATCGGACGAGAAAGAAACCAAAGTAAGAGGAGGAACAGGTATTTATTAATTACTATACAGAACCAAAGAAACCAAAGGAGAAACGAAAGCAATATACAGAAGAAGAAGAAGAAGAAGAAGAGGAAGAAGAGGACACAGCGCCAATCCTTAAAACAGTCTTACTTAAACCCACAGGACAATACAGACAGACTCACACGAATAATGAATTGCAGGCAGGAATGGCTGGAGGGATGAGAAGGGCAGACGGTCCACGGAACGGGCGGCAGGGAGGTCCGGGGATCGCGGCACGACGTCGAGGTCCCGCTTGAGCGTCCACGCTCCGGTTCAGTGGCGAAATCCCAGTCGTCAGTGCTGGTTGGTATCGCCCACGAGCGTGCCGACTCTCACTTGCCGCAGGATGTTCGCACCAAGAAATGAATGGCCGATCCTCTCTCCCTCCTCTCTCAACTTCTCGGGTCGTGCTCCCTCACTCATCTGCCTCACAACCCGCGAGGAGGCGGGCGAATTCGTCCGCTGCCGGAAGCGTACAGATGACCCTGGCCGGAACGGAACCGCTCAGCAAGCCGCTCGGCGAGCCGCTCGATGAGCCGCTCTGTGAGCTGCTCAACGAACCGGGCAGCGCACAGGGGAGCGAGCTGAACGTCTCAGCCTGGACAAGCCTTCTGCGCTTTACATCGACCAGTAATCCATTAGCACATAAGAAGTCCGCGCCAAGCAGTGCCATGGGCACGTCGGCCGTAACGAACGACGAACGGAAAACCTGACCTCCGAACCGCAGGGAGAGACAGCGTTTTCCGTATGTGCGTATAGACGTACCATTGTCCGCAAGCAGCGTGGGACCTCGGCCCGCGGTGTGCTTGTCGGACGTACCGGCAGGAACGACACTCACCTGCGCTCCCGTATCGCACAGGTAACGGCGCCCGGACAAGGTGTCCGTTATGTACAGCAGGCTGTTGGAATTGCCGACACTCACCATTGCCACCGAGCGCCGGCTCGCCCGTTTCCCGACCTGCCGAATGAGCACGGCGGGCGACACTGCCAAGCCTCGTGGCTGAACTTGGCGTGGAAGAAACACCAGGCGGGCAGCTGCGGCGTCGGAGGCCGCAGTTTTCTTTGCGGCGGTGGCGGTGGTGGTGGGCGGGGCGTGACGGTGGACACGAGGTGGGGTGCATCGGGGAAAGCCTCGGGAGCCTCGTGAGCCTCGGGAGCGGCAACCGCGCCAAGACTCGCCTGCATGTCCAAAGCCGCGTAGTATTTGTCGGCCTCAGCAACGAGCGCATGCGGTTCCGTTAATGCGGATCCAGCCAAAGCGAGGTGGACTCGTGCTGGCAGCTGGCGTCGAAACAACGCCCGGAATAGAGCGTTCGGGGTTTCGTCACCCATGAGCGCCAGCATATGGTCCATACGGACCGAAGGTCGCTTGTCCCCGATCTCGGGGAGGTCCAAGAGGCGATTGGCCCGTGCATCCACCATAAGGCCGAACGTGGCGAGGAGGAGACGCTTGACCGCCTCGTACTTGCCGTCGGCAGGTGGATCCCTTAGGACCGATACGACGCGGGTGGCTGTGCCGGGCCCGAGGGCGGCGACCATGTGGCAGTACATGGTCTCGTCCACCGTGATGCCTCGAAGTCGGAACTGGGCTTCCGCCTGCAGGAACCAAACTTCGGCTTGTGACTCCCAGAATTCGGGGAGCTTGATGGAGACCGCGTTGGTAGCCATTGTTGCGGCGGTTTCGGGTAGTCAGCGACGGCTGACTCGAATGTCGGAGGTCACCAATGAAGCATGCGGTGCTACGCGCGCGACTTGCTACCAAGGAGGAAGCGGCCAACGCGGTAAGTTTAATGTTCTTTATTCAAAGAGGTCACTGTAGCACTGGCGCGCTCCGGGCTGCGCGCCCGGTGTATATCCTGAGGCCACGCCCACCCCTCGGGCGTGGCCGCCGCCCACTTGGTGCGCGGAATGATGTCACCACGCCAGTGGCCTTTCGTGTCCGCCACAATATCACCTTTATCTCTCAGTATTGTTGAAATGAAGATCAAATAGCTGTATGTTGAAATATGTTTTAAAAGTCAAAACTTTACATGGGGTGTACTTACTTTTTCACGTGACTGTATATATATATATATCTGGGCAGTGTCTGTGTTGTCATTGAAATACTCTCGGAAACTTTTGTTTCCGTGGTTGTGAAGTGTTTCTAATAACGTGGTGTTGGTTTTCAATCACGTGGTAGTGAGATATTTTGAATTATGTGATGGTGAGGTGTTTTTAAATCATGTGGTGTGAGGTGGTTTTAAATCACGTGTTGGTGAGATGTTTTAAATTATGTGGTGGTGAGGTGTTTTAAATTACGTGTCGTGAGGTGTTTTTAATTATGTGGTGTTGAGGTGTTTTAAATTACTTGGTGGTGAGGTGTTTTGAATTATGTGGTGGTGAGGTGTTTTAAATTACTTGGTGGTGAGGTGTTTTGAATTATGTGGTGGTGAGGTGTTTTAAATTACTTGGTGGTGAGGTGTTTTGAATTATGTGGTGGTGAAGTGTTTTAAATTACTTGGTGGTGAGGTGTTTTGAATTATGTGGTGGTGAGGTGTTTTAAATTACTTGGTGGTGAGGTGTTTTGAATTATGTGGTGGTGAGGTGTTTTAAATTACTTGGTGGTGAGGTGTTTTGAATTATGTGGTGGTGAGGTGTTTCAAATTACTTGTTGATGAGGTGTTTTGAATTATGTGGTAGTGAGGTGTTTCAAATTACTTGGTGGTGAGATGTTTTAAATGAGGTGGGGGTGAGGTGTTTTAAATTACATGGACGTGAGGTGTTTTAAATTACGTGGTGGTGAGGTTTTTTGAATTACGTGGTGGTGAGGTGTTTTGAATTATGTGGTGGTGAGGTGTAATCATTCTAAACTCCAGTCTGCACCTACCCCTCCCGTATGTATGTGCTGAGGGGTTCTTTTTTGTATTTCTATATATTTTTTCAACCTAAGTTGCTTATAAAAATGTCATATCACAAACACAACAAATACATTTGTGCAAAATAATTGTTTGTATTATGATTGGTGTAAATCATGACAACACAGCAACTCAGGTACAGTCATTACCCTCAGCTAAAACAAGCCTGTTCCTCTGTAACGACGCGCTCGCCGAGCCAAGCTAGTGTATATATATATATATATATATATATATATATATATATATATATATATATATATATATATATATATATATCGTATCTACCATTTGAAAATTTAAATTTACATAACTGTAAACTGGGGAATAGAAGCCTCAATGAAAATTAACGTAAAAAAACAAAACCCCGTCCGTAAAAAAACAAACAAAAAAAAACCTCAATCAATATCTCGTGGGTGGTCGGTGATGCCTACCTATAATCATAAAGCTTCTATTTAGTATGTACCAAGATACGAAGCAGAGTTCGTTGTTGCTTACATTGTCTATGCATAACCCACTAGTTTAATTATTAAGGCCACAAAGGGGACCGGACTACAGAAGAAGCAATAACAATAATGATTCAACTGAAACCCATTAACCCTTACCGGTATGTGCCGACGAAACCAGCAAGCGATTTGAAGATTCCTTAGCTATCTATTTTGAGGCCCCAGTAATACCACATGAGATAGACAACAGATACAGGTGACAAGACAGGATGCACTGGCTATACCCAGCCAGACACCACAGGAACAAATGTAGGACAGCAGCTCAGGCGCGAACCTGCAGCAGGCCCAGTTAGTGCACGGCGCAGGTGCTGGAGAGGAGGAGGAGGAGGAGAATGAGAGGTGTGGCTGGATGGGTGTTGTCACTGTATCCTCCGCAAAGAAAACTGGACCCACCAAGAGGTCATGGAGAAGGCAACACCACACATTGACCTTTTGACTGTCATGTATGTGTTCAATGACCACGTGGGGGTTTTCAGAGCCCCAGATCCTCACATTGTGCCAGTTGACCTTCCCCGATACATGAAAGCAAGCTTCATCTGTGAACATGACCTTTTCAGGTAATCTTCATCATCCTCTATGCGACTGAACATTTCCATGGCAAACTCATTGCGTTTGGGTCTGTCATTTGGTTTGAGTTCCTGCAGAATCTGCACCTTATAGACATAAAGCTTCAATCTTCATGCAACATCCTGCATACAGTTGTGGTTGGTAGTCCCAGTTTCTGAATGTGCATAGGATTGATTTTATGGGACTTTGTTGAAATGATTCACGCACTCATTCAACATCAGCTGCACTTCTGCTTGGTCGACCGGTACTTTTCTGTTTCTGACAACTTCCAGTCTCCTTAAACCTCTTGTACCACTCTCGAATACTCGTCCGCAATGGCGGATTCCTTCCATACCTTGTACGGAAATTACGCTGAACTTGCGTGTTGGCTCTCATCTCGCTGAACCATTCGACACACTGAGCTTTCTCCTGTGGCGTCGCCATTTTTACATTAAACCACCAGACCTGAAAAGAATGAAAGCTTTGTGAGTTTCTGTATCATCTAAAACAAAGGGTATTGATATATCATTTGTGATAATAAATATATTAACAACCAAATTTGTCCAGGTCTTTTTAGAGCACCCTGTATATATACTCGTGTGTGTATATATATATATATATATGGTATCTGTAATCTGGTTCTCCAACCTAATGAGCGGACAACATGACGTCATCGCCATGCACGTCCGCCTTGCCTGCAAAGTTCCAGAGGAACCATCTAGCAGTGCGTCATTACGGATTATAAATACAGATACTGTCACAAGTGCATGCAAAACTCACAGTTACCGACCTGGTTTCGCCCTTGTTGGGGCTTCATCAGGGCAACGCAGTGAGGCTTTCCATACACTTGTAACTCTGTGACCCTTTCGGTTTTTATATCAGTCACTATGCGACCTTCATATCATCAGTGGAGAACCGCCAGCAAGGTGTCCCATACAGCTGCTGCTGCACCTTGCTGCACCTTGCTGGGCACCGAAGGGCGAAACCAGGTCGGTAACTGTGAGTTTTGCATGCACTTGTGACAGTATCTGTATTTATAATCCGTAATGACGCACTGCTAGATGGTTCCTCTGGAACTTTGCAGGCAAGGCGGACGTGCATGGCGATGACGTCATGTTGTCCGCTCATTAGGTTGGAGAACCAGATTACAGATACCATTATTAGTAACTCCCAACCGCAACCAGGTCGGCTCCATATGATGAGTGGATACCTGAGATAACGTCACCGCGTGGCAGGCGGTGCGTATCGCTCCCAGCAAGGTGCAGCAGCAGCTGTATGGGACACCTTGCTGGCGGTTCTCCACTGATGATATGAAGGTCGCATAGTGACTGATATATATATATATATATATATATATATATATATATATATAATATGTGTGTGTGTGTGTGTGTGTGTGTGTGTGTGTGTGTGTGTGTGTGTGTGTGTGTGTGTGTGTGTGTGTGTGTGAATAAGGGGCATCTATGGTTGTCTCACTTGCCTGGCATACGTGCTACGAATGCTGCGTGGGCAGAGTTCAGTGCACTTGGCAGTGAGAAGGTGAACAATGTATGCAGAGCACGAACACCGCCGCAGAAACACGCTTGTTCAGCACACTATGAACTCCCCGGTTCACATGGATGCAAACCAGAGTGAACCGTTATGCTTATTCTTATAGTCAATTTTAATCCGGATTCCTATATACAATGGCATGGAGATTGAACTAAGGCTCATTCACAAAATGGCAGCTGCATGCTTTGGCAAGCTGGCAAAATCTCCATCAGCGTAACTGTCATACCTTAAGAAAAACTGTCCAGTCAACTTTTGATTTGTTATACTATGAAAGCCACAGCACCTGGAAGTGACCAGGTAGCCTGGAATATACCAATATTTTAAATGTTACGTGAGGAGGAGTTTTTATTACTTGCAAAATCGAAGATTTTTCAAGTATATTGGTCGGTTGCGTTTGTGGTTCTGTCTGTTTGTCTGTTTGTCACCGGCCTACAGGTCACAATTCTAAACCGATCGTCACGAAACATTACCAAGTTGTATAGGTCGTCCCAATTGATAAGCCTATTGATTTTGAGGTCAAAGGTCAAAGGTCATCTGGAGGTCAAATTTCTAAAATCGCCATTTTAAATCCAATTGACTTAAAAATTGAATAGCATTTATATATTGAGTCACTAAATTGGGAAATGAACTATTTTTGAGGTCAAAAGGTCAAAGGTCAACTCAAGGTCAAATTTTAAAAATCATCAATTTTCATCTAAAAAGCTGTCAATTCTCAACCGATTGAGTTGAAAATTGAACAGCATTTGCATATAGAGTGAATAAATTGGGAAACATACTATTTTTGAGGTCAAAAGGTCAAAGGTCAACTCAAGGTCAAACTTCCAAAATCAATTTTCATCCGATTGACTTGAAAATTGAACAGCATTTGCACATTGAGTCACTAAATAGGGAAACCAACTATTTTAGGTCAAAAGGTCAAAGGTCAACTCAAGGTCAACCTTCCAAAATCATCATTTTTCATCTGAAAAATCGTCAGTTTTCTTCCTATTGACCCGAGCTTTGATCAAGATTGTCAATTTTAATCTTGATGAAATGGACAATTTGCTGTATCAATGGAAAAAAAATTTCTTATGGGTGGGGGGAGGGTGGATTTTGCAAGTATCGTGTTCTGCATGACGTCTTCCTGTTTGTGTTTGTTTGTCACCGGCCTACAGGTCACAATTCTAAACCGATCGTCACAAAAATTCACCAAGTTGTATAGGTCGTCCAAATTGAGAAGCCTAGTGTTTTTGGGGTCAAAAGGTCAAAAGGTCAACATAGGCCAAAGGTCACCAACTTTGCCAAATTTCTAAAATCCTAAATTTTCATCTGATTGACTTGAAATATGAAGAGAACTTGCATATCTGGTCACTGAATTCAACTACCAAGTATGTTTGAGTTCGACATCGGCCAAAAGGTCAACATTGGCCAAATTTCTAAAATCCTCAATTTTCATTTGATTGACTTCAAATTTGAAGAGAACTTGCATATCTGGTCACTGAATTCAACTACCAAGTATATTTGAGTTCGACATAGGCCAAAAGGTCAACATAGGCCAAATTTCTAAAATCCTCAATTTTCATTTGATTGACTTCAAATTTGAAGAGAACTTGCATATCTGGTCACTGAATTCAACTACCAAGTATGTTTGAGTTCGACATCGGCCAAAAGGTCAACATTGGCCAAATTTCTAAAATCCTCAATTTTCATTTGATTGACTTCAAATTTGAAGAGAACTTGCATATCTGGTCACTGAATTCAACCACCAAGTAGTATTGAGGTCAACATAGGCCAAAAGGTCAACCAAGGCCAAATTTCTAAAATCCTCAATTTTCATCTGATTGACTTGAAATTTGAGCAGGACTTGCATATCTGGTCACTGAATTCAACTACCAAGTATATTTGAGTTCGACATAGGCCAAAAGGTCAACATAGGCCAAATTTCTAAAATCCTCAATTTTCATTTGATTGACTTGAAATTTGAAGAGAACTTGCATATCTGGTCACTGAATTCAACCACCAAGTATTTTTGAGGTCAACATAGGCGAAACGGTCAGCATAGGCCAAAAGGTCAACATAGGCCAAATTTCTAAAATCCTCAATTGTCATCCAATTGACTTGAAATTTGAAGATGACTTGCATATATGGTCACTGAATTCAACCACAAATTATATTTTTGGTGAACATAGGCCAAAACGTCAACATAGGCCAAGTTTTTAAAATCCTCAATTTTCATCCGATTGACTTAAAAATTGAACATCATTTGCACATTGAGTCACTAAATAGGGAAACCAACTATTTTTGAGGTCAAAAGGTCAAAGGTCAACTCAAAATCAACCTTACAAAATCATCATTTTGCATCTGAAAAAGTTACTTTTCTTCCTGTAGACCCGAGCTTTGATCAAGATTGTCAATTTTAATCTTGATGAAATGGACAATTTGCTGTATCAATGGAATTTTTTTTCTTGGGGGTGGGGGGCGGATTTTGCAAGTATCGTGCTCCGCATGACGTCTTCTTGTTTGTTTATTTATTTATTTATTGTATACAAGATCGAGGCTCGTGTGAACATTAATCACAAAAAAAAACGGACATATAAAACATAATAAGGGGAGTGGTAGACAAGATAGGGAGAGAGGAGGAAGCACAAAAGCACAACATTTGAGATCAGGGACATCGGGAGATCTGTGGGAGGGAGAGGGATTGGGGGAGGGGGAGGCGTGGGAAGGGGGGAGGGGTGGGAGAAGTATAAAACACAAGGACACTGCAAGGAATTCCAGGAAAGAAGTTGGTATTTCAAAAAAGTGGATCTGGGGTGAATTAGCAGGGGTAGAAAAGATCAAGGTTTTGGATGGGGGAAGACAAGAGTTGGTGGTGAACAGCTGTTTTAAAGACCTGGAGGGAGGAGTGGGATTGAAGAGAGAGTTTGTTCCAGAGGCGGGAGAAAAGAGGAATGAAAGAGTAAAGGTGAGCAGAGAGGCTTGATTTTGGCAATTTCACCAGAAGAAGGTTGCTGGCCTGGTGTTGTTGCCTTAATGGGTAAGGTGAGCCTGGTGTTGCCTGAACGGGTAAGGTAGCTGGCTTAAGATATTAGGGTTTTGAGTTGGAGCCCCTGTCGTGACGTTGAAATAACACCAGCTGGGTTAGCTCAGCCTGTCATCCTTCCGAGGTTGGAAAAACGAGTGCCAGCTTACTGAGAACAGAGGGCATTACATCAGCAGCACAGCCACAGGCTGCATCCAAAACAAAGAGGAGTTGGCGGCAAAGGAGAGGGTGATGGGGGTACTTGATCTCATGGGGTAGCTCACAGTGCAATAAATGATACATTAAAGGGTGCACCCCGACTCTCCATCAACCAATATGGGGAAACTCAGGTGGCCACTGACAACACTGGTACAGATATTCATTCAGAACCTGTTCTGTCTGAAGAAGAGAATGCGAGGGCTGAAAAGATAGAGAAGCAACTACTTAAGTTGAACGCAAATTGACACCAGAGTTGTGTTAGTGCCTCCTGCCTCCGCCTCCCGCACTAGCGCCTCCACCATCAAGGTGAGTCGACCTACTTTTACCGGACTAACTAACAAACGGACATTGATTCACAAGGACTTCAATTTGGTCGGTGAATAAATTCATCGAAGCAGGTGAAGGAATTTGATTACTGTGAGTGAATGAATTTTCATCATTCCAGACGAGAGATTTCCATCATTGCGAGTGAATACCTTTCATTATTCTGGGTGAATGAATTCAATTATTGTGGGTGAATGAATTTCACAGCAACAATCCTAACCATTCTGTCTCGATGTTTTGGCTTCATCTTGCGAATTGCCAGATGTGATATGAATGACATGTCTCTCAAACAAATGAATGCAGATGCAGGAAAGATTAATTCAGCACATTAAGCATGTGCTGTATCTCCAAACAACACAGCTGCACCACATTGTTGTGCTAAGCACCACAACGAGTATATCCAGTGGAAATGCAGTTGAGCATCGAAAAGCAATTGATGAATTCCATGGAAATCGTCACCCACGTGTGATTCCGTCACATTACCTGGTCTGCCTCACTGAGAGTAGTACTCGTCTGTAGCCATGTGACAGTTCTGGTTCAATACATATACTTGAATTCTCTCTGCTCTTCTTAGCATTCAAGATAATTACCTAATATGTTCAAAATTAGAGTGCACATGGTGATTCCGTCACGATGGAATTCATGAATTGCTCTGTTTGACCCATCTTTTTTTTTTTTTTTCAGCCTGGCCCACATCGACAAACTATTCAATTCTGAAATATCATTGTCTCATCAAGTTGGACTCATTTCCCCTGATGCCGCAGCCTCTTTTCCACTGTGGTTGAGCCAGTCAAGGCCGTTCCCTGCTTACGGAGGCACAGCTTGGACAGAGAGTATGTTTAAAATTCTGAAATACAAGTTGAGTCACCCAAGAAAAATCTGGATCGAAAATGGCCGAATGACATCTCCACATTGGTAAAGCGTCAATTCCAACGTAGAACTGGCGAACAATAGAACTGGAGGGATCATGGCGCACACCGGCCAAAAGTGCATGTGTCGTTCAAGCTCCGCTCCTCTTCCGGCCGAGGAAGTAATCCGTCACCGCCCAAGCCAATGCAAGATGAGGGGCGGGCATACGTCACGTGACGTATGACGCTGTTGGGGTTCTTCGATGACCCAAACATTGCTCCCCGAAAATATTACTCGATGTGCTTTACACATTAATTTGATTCTGAATTAAAAGATGTTTCTGTAATGTTGACCTTCCATGTGTAAGAGTTACTGTATATGGTTCAGCAAATGTCAGGAGAATTGGCTAAAGGGTTTGGAAACGTATAAAGAACAAACAAACAGACAGACTCAGGGGTGCGCGCACACACACATACACACACACACACACACACACACACACACACACACACACACACACACACACACACACACACACACACACACACACACACACACACGTTGGGTCACTCGATCAATATCACGTTATTTAGAGTTGCATAAAATATCAAGACCATTGTTGTCTAAAACGACAGCAAAAAATAATTGGGAGAGTGCAGCATGACAATGATGGGCCAAGTGGCCAAATTTCCTTGATGAAGGCCATGCAGTGACCACTCGTTACACTCAGTGCAGTTCCGTGGAAACTCTTCACCCTTTATTCTATCTATATATATATAAAAGAAAGTTTTTGTTTGTTTGTCTGCGCAAGCTATTCTCCTGAACGGTGAAAGATAGGAGGAAACCTCCAATACAAAAAATGTCTGGACGGGCCCCGGGAAGGTTTTGGGCTAGGTGGCGAGGCGGGTCGAGGCCCACCTCGGCCGGGCTGGGCCCATTTCGCAATTAAAAGCTGAGCTGAATTATAGTCGTCAATCTTCTATGGCTGCGAGTAAAAGCTGAATTATAGTAGTAAATTCATTCAAAAAGAACTAAAAATGTCGGGACGGGCCCTGGGAAGGTTATAGGCTAGGTGGCGAGGCCGGGTCGAGGCCGCTTCGGCCGGGCCAGGCCCATTTCGCAATAAATCTTCTTCTTTCAAAATTCTCTTGAAGTACAACTTATGCACTTAATAGGAATATCTGACTGATTGCAACACATGCTTTCAAAATTCTCTCTTGCGTGGCCCGACAGAAGAAAGAACAAGGAATAGTTGAGCACTAACTGATACTGGGCTCGCGTCAGACCTATGTGCAGAAGATTAAATTCATTCAAAAAGAACCCGGGCAACGCCGGGTGCATTCAGCTAGTATATATATACGTATATATATATGTATATGTATGTATATATGTATATATGTATATATATATATATATATATATATATATATATATATATATATATATATATATATATATATATATATATATATATATATATATTGTTACTGATCGCGGATTAAGATGTTATTTACCGAGCGGTGGTATTTCCGCGACCGTTACAGGATCCCTGACTCACCCGATTCACCCAGGACTTTGGCCGGATCGCACCGCAGCTGCTCAATGAGGGGAAAAGACTAAAACGACGAATGCAAAGAGGAAAAGGAATAAAACGAATAGACGGACAGAAGAGTAATTGGATTTATTATTTACACAAGCAAAAAGGAGCAATCAAGGTTTATTTACAACACATAAGACGCAGGTGACACAGTGCAAATTTTAGCTTACCTACAGACTTAATTACATACCCAGGGACAGAACAAACAAAACAAACTCACGTACACAAGAAGGGTGGAAAGGCAGGAGGTGGATGGCTGGAGGGAGAGGGAGGTCCAAGGGGGTCCTGCAGCTCAACCGGCGCGTTTAGCAGCCGCCGTTCCTTTTCGGTCCTGCTCCAAACCGCCGTTCAGGCCCCCTTTGGCTGTTGGGTGTTCTTGCTGCTGCAGCCTCCGCTGCATTCCCAGGACTTGTCTGACTCGTTGGTCCACACCCTCAACTCTTTCTTGGTCCCTCACTCTTTACCACCGACTCCTCACCGCAACCAACGCAATCACTTGACCACCACCTCTACTGACTGACTCTTCACCACTCTCCACTTGACGACCGACTCTCAACCAACTCAGACCAACTCACCACTCACTTCCGTTCGCGCCTTTTATAGCGCCTCCAGCGATTCAGCCGCCGGCGTTTTGGACACGCCCATCGGGGTGCTCACCTCGGCCCTGGTTGGTCGCGCGACCCTCGGGCTCCGCCCTGGATGACGACGGGCGGGCACGCCCCTCTTCCCCTCTATGACGAGGTGGAGACACGCCTTTCTTCCCCGACTCGAGCCTCGTGGTCAATGGCGGTTATTGGAGGGGAGGTAATTGTGAATCGAGGGCTCAGCAATGACGAGAGGGGATGTAAAAGGGAATGGAGATTTTGGGGATGGGAATGAAAGGGGATCTATTCTCTTTCACTGGTGCAATGGAGTACTTCAATTAATGGGAGACACAGCCTTACCCTAAAACACAGAATAAGAGATAACTATCAACATGGGTATTCTATTATTTGGCTGATGTGTATGCTTGTGGACTAATTATGGGATGCCCTTTCACCTTTACACAGCTCCGGAGGTAGGGGGGCGCAGAATAAACAATAATAATAATAGTACAGCACACAATGAAAAAAATATACAGTCCTCATCTCCGCAACACTGCACCCTCCTCCTCTTAGGCACGTCCCGGGCCTACAACTTTTATTTTTAGTGTGACACGTAGGTGTAGTTCCCTCTACTTTTAACCTGACCCTGAGTGCGACAGTTTTAAAACATAAATAAATGTGTCCCGCTGCTCCATTGCACCCTGCCTAACAGACTTACGCCCACAGTTAACCGAATTGCGGAATGGTCTTCAAACGATACACTGATGGTGGGAAGCATTATTTACAATGTCGCTATTTTTATTTACAAAACTAACCCAGGACCTGTGATTGTTCTTTCTGGGGGGGAGACAGTCTGCTCTGCATCAATGCACCATTAAAGCACCCAAAAACGCACCCATACACCCCCAAGCACCAATCGGTGCAGTCACCATTGTTCAAGAATAAAATAAAGCCAACAAACCCAAACCCTGCAGGTGTCTCTTGCTCTTCGGCTCCCTCTGCTGGTTATTATTATTTGGTCTTCCAGATGTTGTCATTCTTTTGCTTTGCTTACTGGCGGCCTATTTGTATTAAAACTTGCACCCAATGTGTCCTTTTTATTTATTTTATTTATGGCCCACAGGGCCGACTAGTGTGGTTCACCTGTGGGGCATCGGTGCCCTGTGGCCAAGGTCCGCCAGCAAGATTTCGGGCCCTCATGGCCAGTTCCAGCAGAGGGGCCATGCCCCAACCCATGGGGTCCATAAGTGGTGCTCGGCCACAACATGTGGTCCATAATGTGGTGCATCGATGCAGACAGCTGGTTCTGGGAACTTCGGGCGCACAATGGCCGACCCACGCACGCTCCCCTCGGCACCCAATGGCGCACAGGTCATGTGGGAGACAAAAGGGGAAAGACAATTGAGCGAGGGGTAAGGTCACAAGGGTACACATCAATAAGGCAATGCAAGGCGAAATGCGTACGGCGGGCGAAGTGAGAAAGCTCGTCCCTACCGTACGTCACCCCCCTGTCACCTACCCTACCCTTGCCCTTACCCCATATGTACAAAAATCTACACATTTACAAATTCGTCACTACTGTCACGTCTTCCCCATATTTCCCCTATACCAAATTCGTCTCCACAATCCCTCTACTTCAAAATTTGCCATCACCAAATTCATCATCAATCCTCATAAGGAGGCAGAGATGGAACATCAAAGCACAATGTCACACCCACGTCATGATGCGTCTCACAATCCAAACATTTGCACAGTAAAAATAATTAAACATGGCATGGTGCGGAGTACCTGTCACCTCAGGTGAGTGGATGCAGATGGTGCGAGGAGACTTCTTCCTAACTACTTTCTAAATGACATTAACACACTTTACACTACCCGGGGTCTCTCCCTGCCAATCCATTGGCCAACTTACACTATGGGTTCTAAAAAACCAATTCCCATTGACCAAACTGTGGTGCTTCTCAATTTGGGGTCTCACTCCCCCGATTCATCTCCCGGTGCTCTCGCACAATTTCTGGGCTGCGACGTGTAGCTCTCTCAGCAGGTCTACCCACCTGCACACCTCCACCACTGTAGTTGCCACCCGAGCTTACCTAGCTCCTCACCCTAACCTAACTAACTGGGGACAGCCCCTCCTGGCTCTGTCACCCCATGGTGCCCTCTGGCACTGGGCTACCCAGGTCCGTCCTCCGGATCCTCGGGCCCCATCCACAACAACTACTACCGGCTCCCAGAGCCCACCTGCGGCCTCACCTGGCCGACATCCTCACAGTGGTGGAGTGCCCAACCAACTACACACACTAACAGGCTACACGCCCAGCCATTTCCACAACACTAATGCACCCATCCACAATACCATTCTGTCACCCGCACCACTGATGCCAATATCCAACCACAATTTACCTGTACCCTCTACCTAACACTTACTCTACCCGCCCCGGGTATCCGTGATGGGGGTCCACTCTTCCCCCATTCACACCTTCGCACCATCCACTCCACTCCACAATTTCCACCATACTCACTCCACGACCATCCATTCCTATACTCCATACCATTTATTCCATACACCTGTCCTTCATTCACCTGTCGTTGCACACCTGTGCAATCCTACCTGGTGCCACCTGCACCCTCTTCCTCTTCCTGGACCATTTGGTCAACACAACACGCAATCACCACTACTCCCTCATACACTGCTCCATACACCTGTTCAGTTGCACACCTGTGCAATCACACCTGTTCAATTCTCAAACACACGGCATCATCTCAGCTAACTACTCCCTTCTGAAACTTGCGCTTCCCAGTCGTCCCTTTAAACTATTGCGCTCCCACGTCATTATGAACCACACTAAACTACCTGCGTCCCCACTACAGGTATCAGTCACTATCTAAACCTTAACGTTACCTAATGTCATCTTCGCTAGATCCCTATCAATATAACCAAGCCCTCCCTGGCTCGGTTGTCATAGCCACCCCATAAACTATTGCGCATTTGCCCCACTCTGTGAGGGATGGTGGATTTGCCATCCCACCACATCGGGGGTCTCTCACTATAAATTTTGTTCGTCCAAATTCAACAAATCAAAAATTTTCCATTTACTGCCAATTCTACTCGCTTTTCTAAATTTCGTATCAAATCACTATCACTATCACCATCACCCGTCTACTTATTAGGTCCTCTCGGTGCGCCAATTCACATCTACAGCCCGGCTTCGTACAGCCGAGCAATGAACGCGGGTTCTTTTGTGCCAGCGGCTGGATACGTCCCGCATTCGGGGCAGGGACGGGGGCCTACCCGGGCCGGGATCCCACGCACCACCTCGGCGCGTAGCCATCCAATTGCCCGATCTCGACCTGCCGGCACGTCTCAATAGAAAGTGGTCGCCATGACGACCCTTCCTATCGGCCTGCCCGCTCCGCCCAGTGGAGCCCGGACGCGGCCGTTCCAAGCGAGGCACAGCGTGGATCGCGTACGGCGGTTCTTTCGAAACCGCCGTGGTTCGGATCCCCGCTGGTCCTCGCGGCACGCGAAGCTGCCCGACGCGCACCGAGGGCCCGATTCGGCTATAAGTCGTTCTAACCTTTAACCCGGTTACCGTCGATGCTTCACCTGGATGCTTACATGCATACGCTACCCCTTGCTTGCTCATACCTTTCCTTACACACCCAGGTACCCTCATTCCGCTCACCGACTTGGTCACACACCTGACCACCGAACACCTTGGCACACATTCGTCGCTCGCACACCTCACCAACACACCTCTTCGCGCCCCTTTCTCGGTCACCTCCTTTGTGACAATCACAGGTGTGCTCTCACCCGCACACCCAACCACGTGCCTCACAACCAACTCAAGTGTGCATTCCCACACACGCTCTACCATTCCAGGTGTGCATCCCCGCTCACCTGTCACAACCAACTCACGCTCCTTGTCACTCTCACTACTCTCACCACCACTCTTGACAACGCACTCACCCTTCCTCTCGACAGCGCACTCTTTCCTCATGCACCTGTCCGTTACACACCTTTCTCGCGCATCCTCTCGCGCACACTCTTTCGTTACATCCTCTGTAACTCTCACCACAGGCGTGCATTCTCCTTCACTCTTGACAGCACACTCTTTCCCCACGCACCTGTCCGTTACACACCTTTCTCGCGCATCCTCTTGCGCACACTCTTTCGTTACTTCCTCCGTAACACTTACCACACCGCGCTTCCATGTACCGCCTCGCACACGCGCTTCGACCAACTCACTCTTGACGGCACACTCACTCCTCGGCGTGCACTTTTTCCTCACACACACCCCATGGTCGGACATTCTCGCACACCTCTTTTTTCGCACACCAGACCTGTCGCACACTTCACCAACGGCCTTTCACGAACACCCGGATCCAAACCAATCCCCAAGCCGACTGAAGCTTTCCTCACATCATATACATTGCCACTCACCTCCGTACCTCGTCTCCACACCTCTTTTGCCACCTGCAAACTTTTTATTTGGTTAGTGAGCATCACATTATGAGTTGAGCACCGACCTTGCACATATTCCATCACCTCCTCCTGGATTTCTCTTTTAGTTTCTGTCCGTCTCTTCTTAATTTCACTCACCTCTTCTTCCACTTCCTCTAATTTTTGTTTAACCTCTTTTATTTCTCGGTGCGTCTCCTCAAGTTCGTCCTCTAAGGCTACCGTGACCGTCTCTATGTGCATCCTCACCTGCCGGTCCTTTGTCTCCATTATCTCTGTCACCTCGTCCACCCTCATTGTCAGTTCCTCCCGTACCATCTGACATTGCCTCTGCGTCGCTATCAATTCGTTTTTAATTTCTTTTTGTGTCGCCTTTAATCCTCCTAGTACCGCAGTGTTCTTTTGAACCTGCTCCACTAGTTCTTTTTGTCCCTCCGTCAGCTGTTCCACCTCCTCCGTCAGATCTTCTATTCCCCCTTGTAACTTTGCCGTATTATTTCTCACCTCTTTCTCCATACGCTTCTCACCTCGCTTTACCTCCTCGCGTAGCCCCGAAACCTCCTCCTTCATCTCCTCCCTTTCTTTTGTAGATGCCGCCCTCATCTGTCCCAATTCATCCCTCTGAGCATCCAGTTTGGTTTCTACCCCGATTTTTACCTCCTCTATCTGCTCTCCCATTTGTTTAATTTCTCGGGCGGATTGCTCCCCTATCTCCCGCAATTTGCCTTCCATCCTATTTTCTAACCCCTTTAACCCATTTTCACCTCTTTTATCCCATTGTCTAACCCCTCAAATTTCTTGTCTAATCCCTCACCGGTACCCCTCGCTTCGTCCCTCATTACCCCCATTTGCTCACCCTGAGCCTTAATTTGCTCACTCTGAGCCCTCATTTTTGCCATCATTTCAATCATAAAGACTCGCACGTACTCTGGCATCTCTGGCTCGGCTGCCGCGACCATGGGCGTGGCTAAATTTGGTGCCGCTGTAACCACGTGTGCGAGCGCCATTTTGTGCACCTGATACTCCCTCAACCGCCTCCTCATTGCTCTCCTCCATTTGATCCTGGGTTACTCCTAAACCCTCTATCTCTCCCACCGGCATCCCGTCGCCTTGACCAGCCATGGCGCGATTTCAAAGCTCAGGTTTTGTAAAACAAAACAAATTTCGGCCGCTCCAAATTTTTGACCAAATTTTTTCTAGATGTTTTTAAAAAATTTGGTTCGGGCCCCGAATCTCACTCCCAGACACCAATTGTTACTTAATAACACAATTGGTGTTCCAAAATTTGGGCCTAACAAATTTAGTCCCAGGTCCGAATCCAACTCCTGACAACCAATTGTTACTGATCGCGGATTAAGATGTTATTTACCGAGCGGTGGTATTGCCGTGACCGTTACAGGATCCCTGACTCACCCGATTCACCCAGGACTTTGGCCGGATCGCTCCGCAGCTGCTCAATGAGGGGAAAAGACTAAAACGACGAATGCAAAGAGGAAAAGGAATAAAACGAATAGACGGACAGAAGAGTAATTGGATTTATTATTTACACAAGCAAAAAGGAGCAATCAAGGTTTATTTACAACACATAAGACGCAGGTGACACAGTGCAAATTTTAGCTTACCTACAGACTTAATTAAATACCCAGGGACAGAACAAACAAAACAAACTCACGTACACAAGAAGGGTGGAAAGGCAGGAGGTGGATGGCTGGAGGGAGAGGGAGGTCCAAGGGGGTCCTGCAGCTCAACCGGCGCGTTTAGCAGCCGCCGTTACTTTTCGGTCCTGCTCCAAACCGCCGTTCAGGCCCCCTTTGGCTGTTGGGTGTTCTTGCTGCTGCAGCCTCCGCTGCGTTCCCAGGACTTGTCTGACTCGTTGGTCCACACCCTCAACTCTTTCTTGGTCCCTCACTCTTTACCACCGACTCCTCACCGCAACCAACGCAACCACTTGACCACCACCTCTACTGACTGACTCTTCACCACTCTCCACTTGACGACCGACTCTCAACCAACTCAGACCAACTCACCAGTCACCACTCACTTCCGTTCACGCCTTTTATTTCGCCTCCAGCGATTCAGCCGCCGGCGTTTTGGACACGCCCATCGGGGTGCTCACCTCGGCCCTGGTTGGTCGCGCGACCCTCGGGCTCCGCCCTGGATGACGACGGGCGGGCACGCCCCTCTTCCCCTCTATGACGAGGTGGAGACACGCCTTTCTTCCCCGACTCGAGCCTCGTGGTCAATGGCGGTTATTGGAGGGGAGGTAATTGTGAATCGAGGGCTCAGCAATGACGAGAGGGGATGTAAAAGGGAATGGAGATTTTGGGGATGGGAATGAAAGGGGATCTATTCTCTTTCACTGGTGCAATGGAGTACTTCAATTAATGGGAGACACAGCCTTACCCTAAAACACAGAATAAGAGATAACTATCAACAGGGGTATTCTATTATTTGGCTGATGTGTATGCTTGTGGACTAATTATGGGATGCCCTTTCACCTTTACACAGCTCCGGAGGTAGGGGGCGCAGAATAAACAATAATAATAATAGTACAGCACACAATCAAAAAAATATACAGTCCTCATCTCCGCAACAATATATATATATATATATATATATATATATATATATATATATATATATATATATATATACATATATATATATATAGTAGGCATATATATATACACACACAGTATATATCTATATTATAATAGGCGAAGGTGATTCTGGCTGTCTGTCTGTCTGTCTGTCCGGGGGTGTGGCTTACTCCGTTTACAGAGTAGCTCCACCCATTCTTGGAGAGGCCTCATGTAAACAAATATCCACCATTTTATTAACTCTAATAGCTTTGAGGCCTGTTTAGTTAGGCCCGTGCTGTATTTCTCTCTCAAACATGTTTATTTCAACTCTAGTTCGATATATCATTTCATTTTTAACAGTCGCTAACATCGTTTTAGACTCGGTTGAAAAAAAACGGGAAGAGAATCCCATGAAAGTTTCCATTTATAGAACGAAATGATTTCTCAAAGGCCTGTAAAATAAAGCCCATTCATTGAGTCACCCTCACGATTTTATCTCGAATTCACCATCTGATTTAATTTTTATCGATGGTTTTAGACTCGGTGTCAGAAATAATTGAGAACATTGACGCACACACGGGAAAATGCAGAGATATATTTTTAAAAATCGCGCCACGATGATACACGAAAATACACTGCCAAAAATAACAGTCGGCGAAAATGTCGACATATATTAAAAATTCGCTTTTTCTTTTCCGTTAAGATATATTACTTTTACTTTTGATGACAGTCGTCACAAAACGACATATATTTCTTCGTTCTTATTTCATTCAACATTATTATCCGGAAGTAAAAACGAAAATATGTTTCAGGAAATTACCGAGAGATATTTCTTCGTTTTTTTTTATTAGTTATGTGCGCATACACTTTAAATAGGTTTATTTGAAATCTTTAATTTTCACAATGTAATTTACTTGCCATTTGATGATTATGAGACACTTCCTCTTGAGGATCGTGACAATTCATGCGTTGCGTGGAAACTTCCATTTCCAAAATGAATGAGATGGGAGAGGAGCGAGGAGCGAGGAGTTGGAGAGTGAGGGGCGAGGGGTTGGAGAGCGAGGAGCTAGGGGTTGGAGAGCGAGGAGCTAGGGGTTGGAGAGCGAGGAGCGAGGGGTTGGAGAGCGAGGAGCGAGGGGTTGGAGAGCGAGGAGCTAGGGGTTGGAGAGCGAGGAGCTCGGGGTTGGAGAGCGAGGAGCTAGGGGTTAGAGAGCGCATAGCTAGGGGTTGGAGAGCGAGGAGCTAGGAGTTGGAGAGTCAGGAGCGAGGGGTTGGAGAGCGAGGAGCTAGGGGTTGGAGAGCGAGGAGCTAGGGGTTGGAGAGCGAGGAGCGAGGGGTTGGAGAGCGAGGAGCGAGGGGTTGGAGAGCGAGGAGCTAGGGGTTGGAGAGCGAGGAGCTCGGGGTTGGAGAGCGAGGAGCTAGGGGTTAGAGAGCGCATAGCTAGGGGTTGGAGAGCGAGGAGCTAGGGGTTGGAGAGCGAGGAGCTAGGGGTTGGAGAGTGAGGAGCGAGGAGTTGGAGAGTCAGGAGCGAGGGGTTGGAGAGTGAGGAGCTAGGGGTTGGAGAGTGAGGAGCTAGGGATTGGAGAGGAGTGAGAAATTGGAGAGCGAGGAGCAAGGGGTTGGAGAGTGAGGAGCGAGGAGTTGGAGAGTGAGGAGCGAGGGGTTGGAGAGTGAGGGGCGAGGGGTTGGAGAGTGAGGGGCGAGGGGTTGGAAAGGAAGGAGCGAGGGGTTGGAGAGGGAGGAGTGAGGGGTTGGAGAGCGAGGAGCTAGGGGTTAGAGAGCGAGGAGCTAGGGGTTGGAGAGTGAGGAGCTAGGGGTTGGAGAGCGAGGAGCTAAGGGTTGGAGAGTGAGGAGCAAGGGGTTGGAGAGCGAGGAGCTAGGGGTTGGAGAGCGAGGAGCTAGGGGTTGGAGAGCGAGGAGCTAGGGGTTGGAGAGTGAGGAGCAAGGAGTTGGAGAGTCAGGAGCGAGGGGTTGGAGAGCGAGGAGTGAGGGGTTGGAGAGCGAGGAGCTAGGGGTTAGAGAGCGAGGAGCTAGGGGTTGGAGAGCGAGGAGCTAGGGGTTGGAGAGCGAGGAGCTAAGGGTTGGAGAGTGAGGAGCAAGGGGTTGGAGAGCGAGGAGCTAGGGGTTGGAGAGCGAGGAGCTAGGGGTTGGAGAGCGAGGAGCTAGGGGTTGGAGAGTGAGGAGCAAGGAGTTGGAGAGTCAGGAGCGAGGGGTTGGAGAGCGAGGAGTGAGGGGTTGGAGAGCGAGGAGCTAGGGGTTGGAGAGCGAGGAGCTAGGGGTTGGAGAGCGAGGAGCTAGGGGTTGGAGAGCGAGGAGCTAAGGGTTGGAGAGTGAGGAGCAAGGGGTTGGAGAGCGAGGAGCTAGGGGTTGGAGAGCGAGGAGCTAGGGGTTGGAGAGCGAGGAGCGATGGGTTGGAGAGCGAGGAGCTCGGGGTTGGAGAGCGAGGAGCTAGGTGTTGAAGAGTGAGGAGCGAGGGGTTGGAGAGTGAGGAGCAAGGAGTTGGAGAGTGAGGGCCGATTGGAGCGGAGAGTGAGGAGCGATTGGAGAGGAGAGTGAGGAGCGATTGGAGAGGAGAGTGAGGAGCGATTGGAGGGGAGTGTGAGGAATTGGAGAGGAGTATGAGGGATTGGAGAGGAGTGTGAGGAAGTATTGGAGAGGAGTGTGAGGAGGTATTGGAAGGGAGTGTGAGGAGGAGGAGGAGTGGGATTGGAGAGGCGTGAGGGTGGAGAGAGAAGAGTGTCAGGTGGAGAGGAGTGAGGGGTCACATATTATGTGAAATAAATAAATTGTGTTCATTTCACCATTTCTGGATCTGATGAATTGTCAGTAACCATTTTGTAAAATTTAATGTGCAGCATCTAAATCAAGATGTCCAAATGTCACACACGTCCATGCCCGCGGGATTCCCATGGGTGACCCCACTAGTATATATATATATTGTTACGGTTGAGAAATAAAAGAAACACCCTCTAGTTAATTACACGACAACATGTAGCTTGCATTAGTCAGTTATTTCTTATGAATTGTAAAGATTGGCTCCCTTTCCATTGTGTAGTAATTAAAGCATGCGTTGAGTTAGGCAGGATTCCAACCCCTCAAAGAAGACGATGGTTCATTTTTGGGCGAGCATGGGCCGTGAAACCTTCCAGAAGGAGGCGGGGCTGAATGAACGACCGCACGTGACCAACATCGGCCAATTGTAGGCCGTGGAACCTTCCAGAAGGAGGCGGGGCTGAATGACTGCACGTGACCAACATCGGCCAATGGTAGGCCGTGTAACCTTCTAGAAGGGCATTCGCCCCAATAAAAGTCCGTACTGATCGTAGCCTGGGTTGGCTCTTCTCCGTAGTGATTGGTCCCCGTGCTGGTGGTTTTTCCGTGCTGACCTTCCGCCGAGCTGGCTCTTCTTCGTGCTGATCGTTCCCCATGCTGGTTCGTCCTCCACGCTGATTATTCATCCATGCTGGGTCGTCCTCTGTGCTGGGTCATCCTCTGTGCTCGGTCATCCTTCATGCTGATCCTCCTTCGTGCTGTCTACCGCATCGATCCGTACGCCATGCGCAGGAACTGCCGGACCAGAGTCAGCGTCCGCATGTCTTTCCGGTATGAGTCTAACCGGTGTGTGATTCACCCTGTGTGCGAGTGTGCCAGGTGCCTGTGTTGGGAACAGATAGGGTAAGAATTTATTTTAAGTCTGCTTCTCGTCCTTTCTCTGTAATTTTTGTGAATAAAGACGTTTACATTGTATTTCCTCTCGACCTGCCCATGTGCGTCCTTTCCCCTATTGACCCAGCTTCGTTCAAACCAAATTCGGCTGCTCGATTAGATCCGTAGATCACACAGGGTAAAACCGCAACCCACACCGCGCGAATCGCTCAGCGTGCCTGATTGAAATAGGTGTAGGATCGCGAGGGGTTCAATTCCCGGTCTTCCCGGTCACGTGGTCTCAAATGTATTCGGATCACGGTCGATAAACCTTCGGCCCGTGGTTGGGGGATTAGCAATTGGAGTTACTCCGTAAACCCGCGGGGCGTGAGTTTCATTGCGATGGACGGCCCGTGGACCTGGTGTCTGTGGGGAAACGGGGACTTAACCCCCCCCCCCCCCTTTAGTACGTCGACAGACACGGGATCTGCAACAATATTGTTGTGGTTTTTGGAATAAAGGCAAACCCCACTTTTATTTAGTTGCACCACAACATGTAGCCTCGCTTTAGTTCAGTTCTTTCTTTTTTAATGTTAAATATGGTCTCCTTCCCTGTGTTAGTATGCGTTGAGACAGGTAAGTAAGGGTAGGCCTCATTGGGCCTGGAATGCCATGTGCTAGGCCCAGGACAAGTCGAGGAGGCCCGAGGGCGGAGCCGGAGGGAGTGGCTGGTAGGCAGCAGCAGCCAAGGGAGCTAAAGGGGAGTGGCCAGCAGCAAGCGGCCAATAAGAACTAAGGGGAGTAACTGATGGGGGGGGAGATCACGACACGTGACCCCCGGTGGCCAGTGGAGGCCTTTGGAACATTCTAGTGGGGCTCCGGGGGATATAAGCCCCGCCCCGGACCCCCAAGCTCTCTCGGTGGTCGACGTCTCTCTGTGCCCAGATCGCTCTCTCTCTCTCTCTGCCCCCGAACTCAAGAAGCTCTCAGCGCTCTGTCTGTAGTCAGCATTCTGCCCTGCTCTCTGCTGCCTTGTTCTCCCTGGCTTCCTCTTTCATTTTCCCTCACTTTCGTGAGATAAACACCTTCGCAGGACGATCCCTCACATGGCCCTCTGCTCTAACAATCTCCTGCCTGGACGCCCTGCATGAGCGCTTCGCCTCGTTCACTTCGGGACACGCTGCGGAGATTCCCGTGCGTGCATGACTGGAGGCCGACGTCCCTGCTACGAACATCACCATGGGGAACGCCCAACGAGCTGTCCGAGGTGAACTGTACGGAGTGGCCGTGCTGTGAGCGTGTCCTCTTCTCCCTTCCTTTCCCCACGTGAGTGAGAAGGCCCTTGTCTGGGAAATTAAGTTAAGGACGGTTACGTTTCTATCCTGTGTCTCTTTGCTCTGATCATTGTACAATTTGTAATAAACCTGTGTTCTTTGCTTCCAACTTGGCCGTATATGTCTTTTCCACCATTGGCCTCGCATTGTACGAGATAAAACCGCTCGACCGGGTTCCGAATAATTAACGGCACGAGTCATGTGACACGCAAACCGCTCAGGCGTATCAACCCAGCGTGACTCGTGCAAGGTTCAGACCCCGTCCTCGCAGCGGCACGTGTATCGAAGGTACCAGGGTATTTGACCGGACCCTTCCACGCGCTCGCTGGGGGGTTGGCGGCTGGAATTGCTCCGCAATCCGTCCCCATGAGTGTAAAGTGGGTAGCGGCCTCGTGGACTCAAAGCTCGAGGGGCAGAAGGGTTTACCCCCCTTAGTACGTCGACGGGTTCGAGATCCACAATATATATATATATATATATTCATATATATATATATATATATATATATATATATATATATATATATATATATATATATATATATAATATATTGTTACTGATCGCGGTTTAGGATGTTGTTTGCCGAGCGAAGGCTCCGCGACCGAACAGTTGTTCCCCGACTCACCCGATTCACCCAGAACTTTGGCCGTATCGCACCGCAGCTGCCCAATCTGGAAAAGACTAAAACGACGAAATGTAAAGAGGAAAAGGAATAAAACGAGAAGACGGACAGAAGAGTAATTGGATTTATTATACACACAAGCAAAAAAAGAAAACAGTCACGTTTATTTACAACACATAAGACGCAGGTGACACAGTGCAAATACTAGCTTATACAGACTTAATTAAATACCCAGGGACAAGACACACAGAACAAACTCACGTACACAAGAAGGGTGGAAAGGCAGGAGGTGGATGGCTGGAGGGAGAGGAAGGTCCAAGGGGGTCCTGCAGCACGATCGGCGCGTTTAGCAGCCGCCGTTCCTTCGCGGCCCTGCTCAAAACCGCCGTCCAGGCCCCAAGTGGCTGTTGGGTGTAGTTGCTGCTGTGGCCGCCGCTTGCTTTGCCAGGACTCGTCTGACTCGTCTGGTCCAAACCCTCAACTCAACAACACTCTTGCACGTCTCCCTGTCCAACCACTCTTTCTCTCTCTTGGTCCAACCACTCTTTCTCTTTCTTGGTCCAACCGCTCTTTCTCTCTCTTGGTCCACTCACTCCTCACCACCGACTCCTCACCACCGACTTGCGCGCGCGCCTTTATAGCGCCTCCGGCGATCAAGCCGCCGGGCTTCAGGACACGCCCATCGGTGTGCTCACCTCGGCCCTGGTTGGTCACGCGACCCTCTGGCTCCACCCTTGATGACGACGGGCGGGCACGCCCCTCTTCCCCGACCTGAGCACATGTTCAATGGTGGTTTTGGAGGGGATGTAATTGGCAATCGAGGCTTGGCAATGACGAAAGGGGATGTGAAAGGAAATGGAGATTTTGGGGATGGGAATGAAAGGGGATCTATTCTCTTTCACTGGTGCAATGGAGTACTTCAATTAATGGGAGACACAGCCTTACCCTAAAACACAGAATAAGATATAACTATCGAACAGGGGTATTCTATTATTGGCTGACGTGTATGCTTGTGGACTAATTATGGGATGCCCTTTCACTTTTACACAGCTCCGGAGGCAGGGGGCGCAGAATAAACAATAATAATAATAATAAAGCACACAATAAAAAAAATATACAGTCCTCATATCCGCAACACTGCACCCTCCTCCTCTTAGGTACGTCCCGGGCCTACAACTTTTTTATTTAGTGTGACACGTAGGTGTAGTTCCCTCTACTTTTAACCTGACCCTGAGTGCGACAGTTTTAAAACATAAATAAATGTGTCCCGCTGCTCCATTGCACCCTGCCTAACAGACTTACGCCCACAGTTAACCGAATTGCGGAATGGTCTTCAAACTACACACTGACGGTGGGGAGCATTATTTACAATGACGCTATTTTTATTTACAAGACTAACCCAGGACCTGTGATTGTTCTTTCTGGGGGGAGACAGTCTGCTCTGCATCGACGCACCATGAAAGCACCCAAAAACGCACCAATATACACCCAAGCACCAATCGGTGCAGCCACCATTGTTCATCAATGTTCAATCAAAATAAAATCAACAACCCCTAACCCTGCAGGTGGTCTCTTGCTCTTCGGCTCCCTCTGCTGGTTATTATTATTGTCTTCCAGTTGTTGTCATTCTTTCATTTTCTTACTGGCGGCCTATTTGCAATAAAGTGTGCCCAATGTGTCCTTTTTATTTTCTTTTATTTATGGCCCACAGGGCCGACTACGTGTGCTTCACCTGTGTGGCATCGGTGCCCTGTGGCCAAGGTCCGCCAGCAAGATTTCGGGCCCTCATGGCCGGTTCCAGCAGAGGGGCCATGCCCCAACCCATGGGGTCCATCAGTGATGCTCGGCCACAGGCATGTGGTCCATAATGTGGTGCATCGATGCAGACAGCTGGTTCTGGGAATTTCGGGCGCACAATGGCCGACCCACGCACGCTCCCCTCGGCGCCCAATGGCGCACAGGTCATGTGGGAGACAAAAGGGGGACAAGAGAAATGAGCGAGGGGTAAGGTCACAAGGGTACACGTCAATAAGGCAATGCAAGGCGAAATGCGTACGGAGAGCGAAGTGAGAAAGCTCCTCCCTACCGTACGTCACCCCCCTGTCACCTACACTACCCTTGCCCTTACCCCATATGTACAAAATCTACACATTTACAAATTCGTCACTAATGTCACGTCTTCCCCATATTTCTCCTATACCAAATTCGTCTCCACAATCCCTCTACTTCAAAATTTGCCATCACCAAATTCGTCATCAATCCTCATAAGGAGGGAGAGATGGAATTACGCACAATGTCACACCCACGTCATGATGCGTCTCACATTCCAAACATCTGCACAATAAAATAACAAAACATGGCATGGTGTGGAGGTACGTCACCTCAGGTGAGTGGATGCAGATGGTGCGAGGAGACTCCAATCCTAACTATCCTCTAAATGACCTTAACACACTTTACACTACCCGGGGTCTCTCCCTGCCAATCCATTGGCCAACTTACACTATGGCTTCTAAAAACCAATTCCCATTGACCAAACTGTGGTGCTTCTCAATTTGGGGTCTCACTCCCCCGATTCATCTCCCGGTGCCCTCGCACAATTTCTGGGCTGCGACGTGTAGCTCTCCCAGCAGGTCTACCCACCTGCACACCTCCACCACTGCAGTTGCCACCCGAGCTTACCTAGCTCCTCATCCTAACCTAACTAACTGGGGACAGCCCCTCCTGGCTCTGTCACCCCACTCGGTGCCCTCTGGCACTGGGCTACCCGGGTCCGTCCTCCGGATCCTCGGGCCCCATCCACAAC
Organism: Myxine glutinosa; assembly: GCF_964187855.1. Taxonomy (NCBI): domain Eukaryota; kingdom Metazoa; phylum Chordata; class Myxini; order Myxiniformes; family Myxinidae; genus Myxine; species Myxine glutinosa. Next base: position 17,094,769 of record NC_136274.1, read on the forward strand.
AACTCTACCGGCTCCCAGAGCCCACCTGCGGCCTCACCTGGCCGACATCCTCACAGTGGTGGAGTGCCCAAACCAACTACACACACTAACAGGCTACACGCCCAGCCATTTCCACAACACTAATGCACCCATCCAAATACCATTCTGTCACCCGCACCACAGATGCCAATATCCAACCACAATTTACCTATACCCTCTACCTAACACTTACACTACCTGCCCCGGGTATTCGTGATGGGGGTCCACTCTTCCCCCATTCACACCTTCGCACCATCCACTCCACTCCACAATTTCCACCATATTCACTCCACGACCATCCATTCCAATCTTCCAGATATTCCACACTACCATTTATTCCACATAGCCACCAACACCTGTTGTTGCACACCTGTGCAATCACCTGGTGCCACCTGCACCCCCCTGCTCTTCCTGGACCATTTGGTCAACACAACACGCAATCACCACTACTCCCTCATACACTGCTCCACACACCTGTTCAGTTGCACACCTGTGCAATCACACCTGTTCAATCCTCAAACACACGGCATCATCTCTTCTAACGACTCCCCTCTGAAACTTGCGCTTCCCAGTCGCCCCTTTAAACTATTGCGCTCCCTCGTCATTATAATCCACACTAATCTACCTGCGTCCCCACTACAGGTATCCTTGTTAATAACTAACCTTAACGTTACCTAATGTCATCTTCGCTAGATCCCTACACACAATATCCTAACCCACCCGGGCTAGTTTTCACTGCCATAAACCCCATAAACCTAGTGCTCCTTTGCCCCCCCCCTTTTGTGAGGGATGGTGGATTTGCCATCCCACCACATCGGGGAGGTCCTACTATCAATTTCGCTCGTCCAAATCCAACAAATCAAAAATTTTCCATTTACTGCCAATTCTACCCACTATTATAAATTTCGTATCAAATCACTACCATCATCATCACAGTCCGCTATATCCTAGCCTCGGTGCGTCATGACATCATTAAACTCGGCTTCGCAAAGCCGAGCAATGAATTCGGGTGGTTTGGTCGCCTGCAGGTTGAATCCGTCCGGCTTTCGGTTCAAGGGAGGTGGTTTGGTTGGGCCGAGGTTCCACGCACCATCTCGGCGCGGCACCTTGCGGTCCCGGGCCCGATGGCTCAATCTCCCTCGGTCGGAACCCCGTCCCCACGAGGGGGCACCGTTCCGCTCCCTCCCACTCGCCCTTGAACCGGACCGGTCGCCTGGCCCGACAAGGCCCGGACTCGACCGTGTGGGGCGGGGCCAAGCCCGAATCGGCAACGACGCTTCGAAGAGAAGCGACGCAGCATCGATCCGCGCCGGGCCTCGCACCCAACAAAGCACACCGCACCCCGAGTGCTCGCATCGGCTATCCTTCGCCCGAACCGCTAACCCGGTTACCGTCGATGCTTCACCTGCATGCTCACACGCATACGCTACCCCTTTCACCCTCACAAAACCCGGCGTTCCAACGCCGTCCGTACATTCCACCAACGCTCTCCCTGTTACACACCACACCTCTCGTGCACACTCTTGCGCACACCTCGGTCCACACCTCTCCTCCGTTACGTCCTCCGTAACACTCACCATGGGCGTGCACTCTGGCATCCACCCACTAACGTGCTCAGATGGGCTCTCCCACACTCGCGCTACCACCAACTCAGGTGTGCTTCCTCGCACACGTTCCACCACCACCTTACTCTCCGTGTCACACTTCGTACACCCCGACGTGCATTCTCGCTCGCACTCGGTTTCACACTCGCGCTCCGATGTGCCCTCTCGCAACTGCGCCATCACCAACTCACTATTCGTGTCACACTCCGTACACCCCGACGTGCATTCTCGCTCGCACTCGGTATCACACTCGCGCTTCGTAACACGCTCACCCCCTTGACGCACACTTTTTTTCCACACGCGTGCCATTTCCACTCACACGGGACCCTTCACCAACGCCCGGATGCTTCCTCGATCCCAAGCGCGCGACAATCCTTTTGTCGCCAAACATCCTCTTACAAAATCTCCCCGCACAATACACAGCACGTCTCACCTTCGGGGTTCTTCTTCCTCCCTGCACCAAAACCTGCAAACTCTTTATTTGGTTAGTGAGCACACCATTATGATTTGAGCAGGGACTTTGTACACATTCCATTTCTCCCTGCAATTCCCGGGCTACCTCCGTCATCTCTTCAATTTTAATTCCCAGCACTGCTTTTTCTTTATTCACCTCGACGACCGCTGGCTTTAATAAAACACCCTCCTCTACCTCAGCGGTCGCCGGCTTTTCCAAACCCCGGGTCGCGATTTCTACCCCTGTCATTGTACCCGTGCTTTTCTCAACTTCGTCCAACCGGCGCTTCTCGACCCGCGTTACCTCCTCGTGCACCCGTGGGACCCTTTCACCCAACTTGCGGTCTCTGTCCCTCTGCTCCCTTTCCTCCCTATCGGCCCTCATTCCGTTTATTAACGCACAGGTTGTAAACCTGGTGCGTTATAGCGTTTGCCTGGGAATTTCTGTCTCTCCAAAAGTGAAGCTCCAACAGTGTAGACGTTTCTGTCGCTCAGATGTGTAGACAGTTTCTGTCGCTCAGATGTGTAAACATGACGTCATCAAATCTATATTTAGGCTAACCATGGGCTACCCCTTTGGCTGGTACGCGGCCGCTCGCTAGTACATAATATAGGATATATTTGTTATATGTTATGTTATAGGATATATAGGATATATGTTATATGATATAGGATATATATAGGATAGGTTATAGGATATATATGTTATAGGATAGGAATATAGGACCCAAATGACCCAGAGGACCCAAATGACCCAGAGGACCCAAATGACCCAGAGGACCCAAATGACCCAGAGGACCCAAATGACCCAGAGGACCCAAATGACCCAGAGGACCCAAATGACCCAGAGGACCCAAATGACCCAGAGGACCCAAATGACCCAGAGGACCCAAATGACCCAAATGACCCAGAGGACCCAAATGACCCAGAGGACCCAAATGACCCAGAGGACCCAAATGACCCAGAGGACCCAAATGACCCAGAGGACCCAAATGCCCCAAATGACCCAGAGGACCCAAATGACCCAGAGGACCCAGAGGACCCAAATGACCCAGAGGACCCAGAGGACCCAGAGGACCCAGAGGACCCAAATGACCCAGAGGACCCAAATGACCCAAATGACCCAGAGGACCCAGAGGACCCAAATGACCCAGAGGACCCAAATGACCCAGAGGACCCAAATGACCCAAATGACCCAGAGGACCCAAATGACCCAGAGGACCCAAATGACCCAGAGGACCCAAATGACCCAGAGGACCCAGAGGACCCAGAGGACCCAAATGACCCAGAGGACCCAAATGACCCAGAGGACCCAAATGACCCAGAGGACCCAAATGACCCAGAGGACCCAAATGACCCAGAGGACCCAAATGACCCAAATGACACCAAATGACCCAGAGGACCCAAATGACCCAAATGACCCAGAGGACCCAAATGACCCAGAGGACCCAAATGACCCAGAGGACCCAAATGACCCAGAGGACCCAAATGACCCAGAGGACCCAGTCATCAGAGATGTCTGGGTCATTTGGGTCCTCTGGGTCATTTGGGTCCTCTGGGTCATTTGGGTCCTCTGGGTCATTTGGGTCCTCTGGGTCATTTGGGTCCTCTGGGTCATTTGGGTCCTGGCCAACCTGGCCAACCAAGGCCAACCTGGGCGGAATCCAAGTGGATTCACTTGACTTGTTGTTGCTTCAATTTGCTCACTCTGAGCATCCATCCGGTTCCCCATTCCTAAAATTTGGTTTCTCACCCCCCTGTTCTCTTCCCTCTCCTCATCCGCCTTGACCATGAAGGCCTGCATCTGCTGCATGAATAGGCCCCAGTTCATTGGTGCTGCAGCCGCTGCTACGGTCACGGGCGCGGCAAAATTTGGTGCCGCTACACCCACGTGCGCGAGGACGCCACTTTGCGCGCCTGAAGTCTCGTGCGCGAGAGCGCCATTTTGTGCGTCTGATACCCCCTCAACCGCCTCCTCATTGCTCCCCTCCATTTGATCCTGGGTTACTCCTAACCCCTCCTCTAGCTCCCCCACCGGCATCCGATCGCCTTGACCAGCCATGGCGCGATTTCACAATTCGGGTTTTGTAAAACAAAAGCAATTTCGGTACTTTGTAATTTTGAGCGCGTTAAGCGCGCTTCGGGTCCAATCTCACTTCCCGACACCAATTGTTACTGATCGCGGTTTAGGATGTTGTTTGCCGAGCGAAGGCTCCGCGACCGAACAGTTGTTCCCCGACTCACCCGATTCACCCAGAACTTTGGCCGTATCGCACCGCAGCTGCCCAATCTGGAAAAGACTAAAACGACGAAATGCAAAGAGGAAAAGGAATAAAACGAGAAGACGGACAGAAGAGTAATTGGATTTATTATACACACAAGCAAAAAAGAAAACAGTCACGTTTATTTACAACACATAAGACGCAGGTGACACAGTGCAAATACTAACTTATACAGACTTAATTAAATACCCAGGGACAAGACACACAGAACAAACTCACGTACACAAGAAGGGTGGAAAGGCAGGAGGTGGATGGCTGGAGGGAGAGGAAGGTCCAAGGGGGTCCTGCAGCACGATCGGTGCGTTTAGCAGCCGCCGTTCCTTCGCGGCCCTGTTCAAAACCGCCGTCCAGGCCCCAAGCGGCTGTTGGGTGTGGTTGCTGCTGTGGCCGCCGCTTGCTTTGCCAGGACTCGTCTGACTCGTCTGGTCCAAACCCTCAACTCAACAACACTCTTGCACGTCTCCCTGTCCAACCACTCTTTCTCTCTCTTGGTCCAACCACTCTTTCTCTTTCTTGGTCCAACCGCTCTTTCTCTCTCTTGGTCCACTCACTCCTCACCACCGACTCCTCACCACCGACTTGCGCGCGCGCCTTTATAGCGCCTCCGGCGATCAAGCCGCCGGCCTTCAGGACACGCCCATCGGTGTGCTCACCTCGGCCCTGGTTGGTCACGCGACCCTCTGGCTCCGCCCTTGATGACGACGGGCGGGCACGCCCCTCTTCCCCGACCCGAGCACATGTTCACTGGTGGTTTTGGAGGGGATGTAATTGGCAATCGAGGCTTGGCAATGACGAAAGGGGATGTGAAAGGAAATGGAGATTTTGGGGATGGGAATGAAAGGGGATCTATTCTCTTTCACTGGTGCAATGGAGTACTTCAATTAATGGGAGACACAGCCTTACCCTAAAACACAGAATAAGATATAACTATCGAACAGGGGTATTCTATTATTGGCTGACGTGTATGCTTGTGGACTAATTATGGGATGCCCGTTCACCTTTACACAGCTCCGGAGGCAGGGGGCGCAGAATAAACAATAATAATAATAATAAAGCACACAATCAAAAAAATATACAGTCCTCATATCCGCAACAATATATCTATATATATATATCTATATATATATATATATATATATATATATATATATATATATATATATATATATATATATATATATATATATATATATATATATATATATACGTATATGTATATATATATACATATATATATATATATATATATACATATATATATATATATATATATATATACGTATATGTATATATATATACATATATATATATATATATATATATACATATATATATATATATATATATATACATATATATATATATATACAGTCACGTGAAAAAGTAAGTACACCCCATGTAAAGTTTTGACTTTTTCAACATATTTCAACATACAGCTATTTGATCTTCATTTCAACAATATTGATAGATAAAGGTATTATAACATAACAAATATCATGAAACATTTACATTTTGTAGTCCATTGTATAATTTAAATAAACATAAATGCAAATTTCGCATGTGGAAAAAGTAAGTACACCCTTGGCTCTAATAGATGGTATTGCCCCCTTTGGCAGAAACAACCTCAAGTAGGCATTTCTTATAACTGTCTACCAGTCTCTGACATCGACTGGGAGAAATTTTTGCCCACTCCTCCATGCAGAATTATTTCAGCTGTACGATGTTTGAGGGGTTTCTTGCATGCACAGCTCGTTTCAAATCCCCCCACAACATCTCGATGGGATTTAGATCCGGGCTTTGACTTCGCCATTCAATAACCCTCCATTTCTTTCTTTTCAGCCATTCCTTGGGGATTTACTGGTATGTTTAGGGTCATTGTCATGTTGCAAGGTCCACCTTCGGTTGAGTTTCAACTTTCCGACAGATGGCCTTCAATTATCCTCAAGCAACCTCTGGTACAATGAAGAATTCATCGTGGATTCTATGATGGTGAGCTGCCCAGGCCCTGATGCAGCAAAAACTGCCCCAAACCATAATATTTCCACCTCCATGCCTTACAGTTGGTATCAGGTTCTTGTAGTCAAATACTGTCTGGTTGTCGCCAAACATATCTTCTGGTACTGTGGCCAAATAGCTATACCTTTGACACTCTGTCCCGAGAACATTGTTCCAGAAGTGCTGGTCTTTGCCTAGGTGTTCATTGGCAAACTTTAGTCTTGCCCTGATGTTCTTTCTGGACAGCAAACGTTTCCTCCTGGCACACCTCCCATGTACATCAAATTTGTGCAGCCTCTTTCGAATGGTAGACTTGTGGACTTTCACATCAACAGTGGCAAGAGCTACCTGTAGGAGCCGTGATGACATTCTGGGGTTCTTAGAGACTTCTTTCAGCATCTTGCGGTCTGCTCTCGGGCTGAACTTGCTGGGGCGGCCTGGCCTGAACAAGTTGGCAGTTGTTTGGAATCTTCTCCACTTGTAGATGATCTTCCGGACAGTCGAATGATTGATTTCAAATTGTTCGGAGATCTTTTTAAATCCCTTCCCAGACTCGTAGGCAACTATAACCTTTTTCCTGAAGGCCTCAGAGAGCTCTTTTAATCTAAGCATGGTGACGCCGCACACTTCAACAACAAAGAGCAAACCAAACTAAATGTCTGAGGTTTAAATAAGAAAGGTTCCTCCAAGATCCTCTCCAACGATGTTCTAATCATTTCCACCTGAGCTGGTGCACCTGATTCTAATTTTAGGTATTTGAAGTGGTGATAAATGTAGGGGTGCACTTATTTTTCCCACATGCGAAATTTGCATTTATGTTTATTTAAATTATACAATGGACTACAAAATGTAAATGTTTCATAATATTTGTTATATTATATCACCTTTATCTATCAATATTGTTGAAATGAAGATCAAATAGCTGTATGTTGAAATATGTTGAAAAAGTCAAAACTTTACATGGGGTGTACTTACTTTTTCACGTGACTGTATATCTGTATATATATATATATTACAAAAGGAGCCATGTCTGCCTGTCTGTTTGTCATATTATAACTTGAGAACGGATTAATTTAAATAAATCCAACTACGGTGGATTCGGGTAACTCCTGGGAGTCTTTGTGATACAAAAATAAATGTTTTATTTTTATGGGTACATGGACATGCGGAGGAAAACTGCAAATGCCTAAACGTGACGTTGGCTATCCCTGCACGGAGAGCAGGAACTCCCAGGAATACTTTTTTTTCTTCCCCAATAGATTAGCCATCGCAGCAAAGATTGGTGTTTCCGTCAGCGAAGCCACGGGTCATATATTCTAGTTTTTATATATATATATATATATATATATATATATATATATATATATATATATATATATATATATATATATATATATATATATACTGTATATATATATGGGAGCATACGCTGGATCAGCATGTCCCTGCGTCCTTGGACGACTCCTCAACACCATCCCGACACACACCACTGTGTGTGCTACAGAATGAGGTGTTTTTACGGCGGCTGGAGTGCTAATCCTGCCACCAACATCCTTGAGAGAGGACCCATTACCCTGGTACTCATTTCGTTGACCTCGGAAGGTATGACAGGCTGAGTCAACCCCACCTGGTATTAATTCAACAGCTGAACGGGATTCAAACTCAGGACCTTCGGGTCCCAAGCCCACCGCCCTAACCATTAGGCCAACACCAGGTTGAGATATACCTGGTGTTGGTCTAATGGTTAGGGCGGCGGTGTTGCCTTCTCCATGACCACTAGGTGGTGGTTCATACATCTCCGAGATATGGTTGCGGACGCACGCACGGCCAGATGGACCAGACCCAATCCATAAGCCCTCCGTTTTGGACAAAGTCCAACGGGGGCGACAAAATCCAACGGGGGCCTCAAAGTCCAATGGGGGCTAATAAAGGAGGAAATAATTCCAAAAAATAAATAATTAGGCATCCGAGATAATTGCTCCAAAATTAAAAGTATTAATAAATGCCAATATAAAGATATTTTTCCCCATATTAAATTGGAGGGAAAACTATAGGAATCACAATCCTAATCTTTAAGTTCACGAAGATCGATTACACGGCTTCATTCCCAAACCCCCTATAACTCGATCCCTCAATAGAATACAAAACAACATTTTTGTCGATGGAAACTTCAAATACTCTCCAATGTCAAGGAGAAAAACAATCCTTATCTAAAATCCCACAAGAGGCACAGGCAAAACAATCAAAATCTCTCCTGCGGCATGCAGAATTTCTCAGATATATTCCGAAATTGCTCGCCTTATGAAGGAACAAGGTGATGACCCCGACAAAATTGATACACATATTCAAAAACATACTTCAAAATCGTTTTTTGAGGTCAAGAATCTATAATAAAAAACATAAAAAGCTATAGCGTTGATAACTATTATGTTTTGACGAGGAGACCGAAACCAAAGAAGTATTTTACAGTAACAATGTCATTCAAATTTCTACCGGTATAAATTAAGCCTCGACTCACTGTGACTTCATTGATTTATTTATGGAGCAGATAAATATGTAAAAAATAATAAATACTTTTTTTCATTCAGTACGTGCTCAACAACAATTGGGTATAAATTCAGTATCGAGCCCAATAATCTGGTGTATCGCTTCGCATGTCGAGAGAAACCGTCCACAGGATGAATTTCAGAATCTCCGATCAAGATAATCGCAGTGCCCTTCCATGGGGAAATTATATCCATCGGAATCCACTTTCGTGAAATACTAAGAAATAATACTTTTTAATTAATAGACGGTTCTTTTGAGGAAACACAAGTTGTCTAAGTTATGTAAAATTATTCATACCACAGAGGGAAAGCGGGGAGGGTTGGTTTTACCCTTGGTAAAAGCCATTTTTAAGGAAAACTAAGGAGCAAAGTCATTTCTACAAAAATCCGACAAATCTGGGAGATATCCTGCTATGGGGCAGAAGTACATGGCGGAAGGAGTCCATGACACATTTTTACCTCCGCCACCGAAGGTGGATGGAGGTTATATTTTCACCCATGTCTGTCTCTTTGTCTGTCTGTGAACAAGATATCTCAAAAAGTTGTGGACGGATTTGGACAAACTTGGTGGACAGGTTGGTTGTGTGACAAAGACTAATAGATTCGATTTTGGGGAATATCTGAATATGGATTCGGATACGAGAATTATTAAATTTTTAAGTGATTCCTCCCCATTGAGAGATCGGGGGAAAGCGATTATCTAACATGATATTTAAAAAACTTATGGACGAGTTATGACTAAACTTGGTGGACGAGTTGGTTTTGTGATGAGAACAAGACGATTAGATTTTGGTTCAAGTTCGAATACAGATCTGGTCTATCAGTGGGATACAAGACAAAATGTTCTGCCTGGCGGAGGAATGCGCTCTACCGAGTGCTCTTCTAGTTAAACGATGTATTCATGGGAATAGTTAGGTACCACCATAATTAAAAACAAAGATTTATTAAGCTTAGCTGCTTCTGCCATCAGCAATGTTGTGACTGTTATTAAAAAGGTAAACAAATGCACAATTAGAACCAAATAAATTGTTAGAAATCAAAGAGTTAAGCTCTTCCATAAAAACACCCAAAATACCCAATTGTCTTCACAGGAAAAGTAGAAAATAAACGAGATATTAGATTGGGGATTTTTAAAGTTTTGGCTTACGAGGGTCAAAAGATCAATCCTTGTGGACAGGGTAGTTTCCCAGAAATACAGACGGGTTGATTCCCCCCGAATGACAGATGGGTTAAATCCCCCAGAATGATGAAAGGGATAATTCCCCCAGAATTACAGACTGGTTAATTCTCCCAGAAATACGGACGTGTTAATTCCCCCAGAATGATGGAAAGGTTAATTCCCCCAGAATGATGGAATGGTTAATTCCCCCAGAATGATGGAATGGTTAATTCCCCCAGAATGATGGAATGGTTAATTCCCCCAGAATGATGAAACGGTTAATTCCCCCAGAATGATGGAATGTTTAATTCCCCCAGAATGATGAAACGGTTCATTCCCCCAGAATGATGGAATGTTTAATTCCCCCGGAATGATGAAACGGTTAATTCCTCCAGAATTATGGAATGGTTAATTCCCCCAGAATGATGAAATGGCTAATTCCACAAAAATGATGAAACGCTTAATTCCCCCAGAATGATGAAACGGTTAATTCCCCCAGAATGATGGAATGTTTAATTCCCCCAGGATGATGGAATGGTTAATTCCACAAGAATGATGAAACGGCTAATTCCCCCAGAATGATGAAACGGCTAATTCCACAAGAATGATGAAACGCTTAATTCCCCCAGAATGATGAAACGGTTAATTCCCCCAGAATGATGGAATGTTTAATTCCCCCAGAATGATGGAATGGTTAATTCCACAAGAATGATGAAACGGTTAATTCCCCCAGAATGATGGAATGTTTAATTCCCCCAGAATGATGAAACGGCTAATTCCACAAGAATGATGAAACGCTTAATTCCCCCAAAATGATGAAACGGTTAATTCTCCCAAAATGATGGAATGTTTAATTCCCCCAGAATGATGGAATGGTTAATTCCACAAGAATGATGAAACGGTTAATTCCCCCAGAATGATGGAATGTTTAATTCCCCCAGAATGATGGAATGGTTAATTACACAAGAATGATGAAACGCTTAATTCCCCCAGAATGATGAAACGGTTAATTCTCCCAGAATGATGGAATGGTTAATTCTACAAGAAATACAGACGGGTTAATTCCCCCAGAATGATGGAATGTTTAATTCCGCAAGAATGATGGAATGGTTAATTCCCCCAGAATGATGGAATGTTTAATTCCCCCAGAATGATGGAATGGTTAATTCCCCCAGAATGATGAAACGGTTAATTCCCCCAGAATGATGAAACGGTTAATTCACCCAGAATGATGGAATGGTTAATTCCCCCAGAATGATGAAACGGTTAATTCCCCCAGAATGATGAAACGCTTAATTCCCCCAGAATGATGAAACGGTTAATTCTCCCAGAATGATGGAATGGTTAATTCTACAAGAAATACAGACGGGTTAATTCCCCCAGAATGATGGAATGTTTAATTCCGCAAGAATGATGGAATGGTTAATTCCCCCAGAATGATGGAATGTTTAATTCCCCCAGAATGATGGAATGGTTAATTCCCCCAGAATGATGAAACGGTTAATTCACCCAGAATGATGGAATGTTTAATTCCCCCTGAATGATGAAACTGTTAATTCCCCCAGAATGATGAAACGGTTAATTCACCCAGAATGATGGAATGGTTAATTCCCCCAGAATGATGAAACGGTTAATTCCCCCAGAATGATGAAACGGTTAATTCACCCAGAATGATGGAATGTTTAATTCCCCCAGAATGATGGAATGGTTAATTCCCCCAGAATGATGGAATGTTTAATTCCCCCAGAATGATGGAATGGTTAATTCCCCCAGAATGATGGAATGGTTCATTCACCCAGAATGATGGAAGGGTTAATTCCCCCAGAATGATGAAACGGTTAATTCCCCCAGAATGATGGAATGTTTAATTCCCCCAGAATGATGGAATGTTTAATTCCCCCAGAATGATGGAATGGTTAATTACACAAGAATGATGAAATGGTTAATTCCCCCAGAATGATGGAATGGTTAATTCTACAAGAAATACAGACGGGTTAATTCCCCCAGAATGATGGAATGTTTAATTCCGCAAGAATGATGAAACGGTTAATTCACCCAGAATGATGGAATGTTTAATTCCCCCAGAATGATGGAATGGTTAATTCCCCCAGAATGATGGAATGTTTAATTCCCCCAGAATGATGGAATGGTTAATTCCCCCAGAATGATGGAATGGTTCATTCACCCAGAATGATGGAAGGGTTAATTCCCCCAGAATGATTAAACGGTTAATTCACCCAGAATGATGGAATGGTTAATTCCCCCAGAATGATGGAATGGTTAATTCCCCCAGAATTATGGAATGGTTAATTCCCCCAGAATGATGGAATGGTTAATTCACCCAGAATGATGGAAGGGTTAATTCCCCCAGAATGATGGAATGTTTAATTCCCCCAGAATGAAGGAATGGTTAATTTCCCCAGAATGATGGAAGGGTTAATTCACCCACAATGATGAAACGGTTAATTCACCCAGAATGATGGAATGTTTAATTCCCCCAGAATGATGGAATGGTTAATTCCCCCAGAATGATGGAATGGTTCATTCACCCAGAATGATGAAACGGTTAATTCACCCAGAATGATGAAACGGTTAATTCCCCCAGAATGATGGAATGGTTAATTCCCCCAGAATGATGGAAAGATTAATTCCGCAAGAATGATGAAAAGGTTAATTCCCCCAGAATGATGGAATGGTTAATTCCCCCAGAATGATGGAATGGTTAATTCCCCCAGAATGATGGAATGGTTAATTCCCCCAGAATGATGGAATGTTTAATTCCCCCAGAATGATGGAAAGGTTAATTCCCCCAGAATGATGGAATGGTTAATTCACCCAGAATGATGAAACGGTTAATTCCCACAGAATGATGAAATGCTTAATTCCCCCAGAATGATGAAACGGTTAATTCCCCCAGAATGATGGAATGTTTACTTCCCCCAGAATGATGGAATGGTTAATTCCACAAGAATGATGGAATGGTGAATTCCCCCAGAATGGTGGAATGTTTAATTCCCCCAGAATGATGGAATGGTTAATTCCCCCAAAAAGATGGAATGTTTAATTCCCCCAGAATGATGGAAAGGTTAATTCCCCCAGAATGATGGAAAGGTTAATTCCCCCAGAACGATGAAACGGTTAATTCCCCCAGAATGATGGAATGGTTAATTCCCCCAGAATGATGGAATGGTTAATTCCCCCAGAATGATGGAATATTTAATTCCGCAAGAATGATGGAATGGTTAATTCCCCCAGAATGATGGAATGTTTAATTCCCCCAGAATGATGGAATGGTTAATTCCCCCAGAATGATGAAACGGTTAATTCACCCAGAATGATGGAATGTTTAATTCCCCCTGAATGATGAAACTGTTAATTCCCCCAGAATGATGAAACGGTTAATTCACCCAGAATGATGAAACGGTTAATTCCCCCAGAATGATGAAACGGTTAATTCACCCAGAATGATGGAATGTTTAATTCCCCCAGAATGATGGAATGGTTAATTCCCCCAGAATGATGGAATGTTTAATTCCCCCAGAATGATGGAATGGTTAATTCCCCCAGAATGATGGAATGGTTCATTCACCCAGAATGATGGAAGGGTTAATTCCCCCAGAATGATGAAACGGTTAATTCCCCCAGAATGATGGAATGTTTAATTCCCCCAGAATGATGGAATGTTTAATTCCCCCAGAATGATGGAATGGTTAATTACACAAGAATGATGAAATGGTTAATTCCCCCAGAATGATGGAATGGTTAATTCTACAAGAAATACAGACGGGTTAATTCCCCCAGAATGATGGAATGTTTAATTCCGCAAGAATGATGGAATGGTTAATTCCCCCAGAATGATGGAATGTTTAATTCCCCCAGAATGATGGAATGTTTAATTCCCCCAGAATGATGGAATGGTTAATTCCCCCAGAATGATGAAACGGTTAATTCACCCAGAATGATGAAACGGTTAATTCACCCAGAATGATGGAATGTTTAATTCCCCCAGAATGATGGAATGGTTAATTCCCCCAGAATGATGGAATGTTTAATTCCCCCAGAATGATGGAATGGTTAATTCCCCCAGAATGATGGAATGGTTCATTCACCCAGAATGATGGAAGGGTTAATTCCCCCAGAATGATGAAACGGTTAATTCACCCAGAATGATGGAATGGTTAATTCCCCCAGAATGATGGAATGGTTAATTCCCCCAGAATTATGGAATGGTTAATTCCCCCAGAATGATGGAATGGTTAATTCACCCAGAATGATGGAAGGGTTAATTCCCCCAGAATGATGGAATGTTTAATTCCCCCAGAATGAAGGAATGGTTAATTTCCCCAGAATGATGGAAGGGTTAATTCACCCACAATGATGAAACGGTTAATTCACCCAGAATGATGGAATGTTTAATTCCCCCAGAATGATGGAATGGTTAATTCCCCCAGAATGATGGAATGGTTCATTCACCCAGAATGATGGAATGGTTAATTCCCCCAGAATGATGGAAGGGTTAATTCCCCCAGAATGATGAAACGGTTAATTCACCCAGAATGATGAAACGGTTAATTCCCCCAGAATGATGGAATGGTTAATTCCCCCAGAATGATGGAAAGATTAATTCCGCAAGAATGATGAAAAGGTTAATTCCCCCAGAATGATGGAATGGTTAATTCCCCCAGAATGATGGAATGGTTAATTCCCCCAGAATGATGGAATGGTTAATTCCCCCAGAATGATGGAATGTTTAATTCCCCCAGAATGATGGAAAGGTTAATTCCCCCAGAATGATGGAATGGTTAATTCACCCAGAATGATGAAACGGTTAATTCCCACAGAATGATGAAATGCTTAATTCCCCCAGAATGATGAAACGGTTAATTCCCCCAGAATGATGGAATGTTTACTTCCCCCAGAATGACGGAATGGTTAATTCCACAAGAATGATGGAATGGTGAATTCCCCCAGAATGATGGAATGTTTAATTCCCCCAGAATGATGGAATGGTTAATTCCCCCAAAAAGATGGAATGTTTAATTCCCCCAGAATGATGGAAAGGTTAATTCCCCCAGAATGATGGAAAGGTTAATTCCCCCAGAACGATGAAACGGTTAATTCCCCCAGAATGATGGAATGGTTAATTCCCCCAGAATGATGGAATGGTTAATTCCGCAAGAATGATGGAAAGGTTAATTCCCCCAGAATTACAGACTGGTTAATTCTCCCAGAAATACGGACGTGTTAATTCCCCCAGAATGATGGAATGGTTAATTCCCCCAGAATGATGGAATGGTTAATTCCCCCAGAATGATGGAATGGTTAATTCCCCCAGAATGATGGAATGGTTAATTCCCCCAGAATGATGGAATGGTTAATTCCCCCAGAATGATGGAATGGTTAATTCCCCCAGAATGATGAAACGGTTAATTCCCACAGAATGATGAAATGCTTAATTCCCCCAGAATGATGAAACGGTTAATTCCCCCAGAATGATGGAATGTTTAATTTCCCCAGAATGATGGAATGGTTAATTCCACAAGAATGATGGAATGGTGAATTCCCCCAGAATGATGGAATGTTTAATTCCCCCAGAATGATGGAATGGTTAATTCCCCCAGAATGATGGAATGTTTAATTCCCCAGAATGATGGAATGGTTAATTCCCCCAGAATGATGGAATGTTTAATTCCCCCAGAATGATGGAATGGTTAATTCCCCCGGAATGATGGAATGTTTAATTCACCCAGAATGATGGAATGGTTAATTCCCCCAGAATGATGGAATGTTTAATTCCCCCAGAATGATGGAATGTTTAATTCCCCCAGAATGATGGAATGTTTAATTCCCCCAGAATGATGGAATGTTTAATTCCCCCAGAATGATGAAACTGTTAATTCCCCCAGAATGATGGAATGGTTAATTCCCCCAGAATGATGAAACTGTTAATTCCCCCAGAATGATGGAATGTTTAATTCCCCCAGAATGATGAAACGGTTAATTCCACCAGAATGATGAAACGGTTAATTCACCCAGAATGATGGAATGTTTAATTCCCCCAGAATGATGGAATGGTTAATTCCCCCAGAATGATGGAACGGTTCATTCACCCAGAATGATGAAACGGTTAATTCCCCCAGAATGATGAAACGGTTAATTCACCCAGAATGATGGAATGGTTAATTCCCCCAGAATGATGGAATGGTTAATTCCCCCAGAATGATGAAACGGTTAATTCCCCCAGAATGATGGAATGGTTAATTCCCCCAGAATGATGGAAAGGTTAATTCCCCCAGAATGATGGAATGTTTAATTCCCCCAGAATGATGGAATGTTTAATTCCCCCAGAATGATGGAAAGGTTAATTCCCCCAGAATGATGAAACGGTTAATTCACCCAGAATGATGAAACGGTTAATTCCCCCAGAATGATGGAATGGTTAATTCCCCCAGAATGATGGAAAGGTTAATTCTGCAAGAATGATGGAAAGGTTAATTCCCCCAGAATGATGGAATGGTTAATTCCCCCAGAATGATGGAATGGTTAATTCCCCCAGAATGATGGAATGGTTAATTCCCCCAGAATGATGGAATGTTTAATTCCCCCAGAATGATGGAAAGGTTAATTCCCCCAGAATGATGGAATGGTTAATTCACCCAGAATGATGAAACGGTTAATTCCCCCAGAATGATGGAATGGTTAATTCCCCCAGAATGATGGAAAGGTTAATTCCCCCAGAATGATGGAATGTTTAATTCCCCCAGAATGATGGAATATTTAATTCCCCCAGAATGATGGAAAGGTTAATTCCCCCAGAATGATGGAATGGTTAATTCCCCCAGAATGATGAAACGGTTAATTCCCCCAGAATGATGGAATGGTTAATTCCCCCAGAATGATGGAATGGTTAATTCCCCCAGAATGATGGAAAGGTTAATTCCCCCAGAATGATGGAATATTTAATTCCCCCAGAATGATGGAAAGGTTAATTCCCCCAGAATGATGGAATGGTTAATTCCCCCAGAATGATGAAACGGTTAATTCCCCCAGAATGATGGAATGGTTAATTCCCCCAGAATGATGGAATGGTTAATTCCCCCAGAATGATGGAAAGGTTAATTCCCCCAGAATGATGGAATGGTTAATTCCCCCAGAATGATGGAATGGTTAATTCCCCCAGAATGATGGAATGGTTAATTCCCCCAGAATGATGGAATGGTTAATTCCCCCAGAATGATGAAACGGTTAATTCCCCCAGAATGATGAAATGCTTAATTCCCCCGGAATGATGGAATGTTTAATTCCCCCAGAATGATGGAATGGTTAATTCCCCCAGAATGATGCAATGGTTAATTCCCCCAGAATGATGAAACGGTTAATTCCCCCAGGATGATGAAACGGTTAATTCCCCCGGAATGATGGAATGTTTAATTCCCCCAGAATGATGGAATGGTTAATTCCACAAGAATGATGGAATGGTGAATTCCCCCAGAATGATGGAATGTTTAATTTCCCCAGAATGATGGAATGGTTAATTCCCCCAGAATGATGGAATGTTTAATTCCCCCAGAATGATGGAATGGTTAATTCCCCCGGAATGATGGAATGTTTAATTCACCCCGAATGATGGAATGGTTAATTCCCCCAGAATGATGGAATGTTTAATTCCCCCAGAATGATGGAATGTTTAATTCCCCCAGAATGATGGAATGTTTAATTCCCCCAGAATGATGGAATGTTTAATTCCCCCAGAATGATGGAATGTTTAATTCCCCCAGAATGATGAAACGGTTAATTCCCCCAGAATGATGGAATGTTTAATTCCCCCAGAATGACAGATGAGTTAATTCCCCCAGAATGATGAAAGGGTAGATTTAGCAAGAATGATGGAGGGTCAATTCCCCCAGAATGACATATGGGTTAATTCGCCCAGAATGATGGAAGGGTTAATTCGGCAAGAATGATGGAAGGGTTAATTCGGCAAGAATGATGGAAGGGTTAATTCCCACAGATTGACAGACAGGTTAATTCCCCCAGAATGATGAAAGGGTAGATTTTGCAAGAATGATGGAGGGTCAATTCCCCCAGAATGACATATGGGTTAATTCGCCCAGAATGATGAAAGGGTTAATTCCGCAAGAATGATGAAAGGATTAATTCAGCAAGAATGATGGAAGGGTTAATTCCGCAAGAATGATGGAAGGGATAATTCCCCCAGAATGATGGAAGGGTTATTTCCCCCAGAATGATGGAAGGGTTAATTCCCCCATTATGACATATGGGTTAATTCCCCCAGAATGATGAAAGGGTTAATTCCGAAAGATGATGGAAGAGCTATTTCCCCCAGAATGACAGATGGGTTAATTCCCCGAGAATGATGAAAGGGTTAATTTAGCAAGAATGATGGAAGAGCTAATTCCCCCAGAATGACAGATGGGTTAATTCCCTGAGAATGATGAAAGGGCTAATTTAGCAAGAATGATGGAAGGGTTAATTCCCCCAGAATGATGGAAGGGTTAATTCCCCCAGAATGATGGAAGGGTTAATTCCCCCAGAATGATGGAAGGGTTAATTCCCCCAGAATGATGGAAGGGTTAATTTCCCCAGAATGATGGAAGGGTTAATTCCCCCAGAATGATGGAAGGGTTAATTCCCCCAGAATGATGGAAGGGTTAATTCCCCAAGAATGATGGAAGGGTTAATTCCATAAGAATGATGGAAGGGCTAATTCCCCCAGAATGACAGATGGGTTCATTTCCCGAGAATGATGGCGGGTTAATTTAGCAAGAATGATGGCGGGTTAATTCCCCCAGAATGATGGAAGAGCTAATTCCCCCAGAATGATGGAAGGGCTAATTCACCCAGAATGATGGAAGGGTTAATTCCCCCAGAATGATGGAAGGGTTAATTCCCCCAGAATGATGGAAGGGTTAATTCCCCCAGAATGATGGAAGGGCTAATTCACCCAGAATGATGGAAGGGCTAATTCCCCCAGAATGATAGAAGGGTTAATTTCCCCAGAATGATGGAAGGGCTAATTCACCCAGAATGATGGAAGGGTTAATTCCCCCAGAATGATGGAAGGGTTAATTCCCCCAGAATGATGGAAGGGTTAATTCCCCCAGAATGATGGAAGGGTTAATTCCGCAAGAATGATGGAAGGGCTAATTCTCCCAGAATGACAGATGGGTTAATTCCCCGAGAATGATGGCGGGTTAATTCCCCCAGAATGATGGAAGAGCTAAATCACCCAGAATGATGGAAGGGCTAATTCCCCCAGAATGATGAAAGTGCTAATTTCCCTAGAATAATGGAAGGGTTAATTCCCCCAGAAATACAGACGGGTTAATTTCCCCAGAATGATGGATTTATTCCCCCGAATGACAGATGCGTTAATTTCCCCAGAAATATGGACAGATAAATTTCCCCAGAAATACGTACGATAGTATTTGTAATTTCCACCCCACTGGGAGCTGCACAATACAACAATCGTTTCCATGGAGAGTATTGCAGTCCTCCTCCCAACAGAACCCCTCGAACTATGGATTTATTTTACGCCCTAAAAACCTTCCCATGCACAACCCAAGTTCAATCAGCAGTTTTAAACTAATTTGGTGCAGTGGTTGAGGAGTGCATAGAAGTCAAGGATACAAACACATAAACAAGATTACACTTCTCAAATTATAGTGTGATTTCAGATAAAATTTGGTGTGTAATAGTTCGAGTAGAGCATGTGATCCAAGTTTGGGAAGGTCGAAGGTTCAAGCATTGACTTTGGTATCCAAAGATGTGCAACACTATGAAGAAAATCCAAACTATTTTGCAATTTGTGGGGGTTAGGGAGAAAGCGCGATAGGTCTACAGGGGGGGGGGGGGGAGGGATCTGAATGACCCCCTTAACCCACCAGTCTGTGGTGTTGTTTGTATATAGCATGTGGTGGTGGTTCATATGCAGCCTGTGGTGGTGGTTCATATGCAGCCTGTGGTAGTGTTTCAAATGCAGCCTGTGGTGGTGGTTTGTATATAGACTGTGGCTGCTTGGCTGCATCATATTTTGGGGGTGTGGCTGTGCCACTGATGTAATACCCCCCATTACCAGTAAGCTGGTACTCATTTTGCCAAACTCGGAAAGTCAACCCACCTGGTGCTAATTCAACGGCTTGACAGAGCCAAAACTCAGGATCCTGAGATCTCCAGCCAGCCACCTGAACCATTAAGCCAACACCAGACATTCCATCGGTCTGAATGGGGTTTATCGGATAAAAGCATGGACAATCCCCATAGGTTGGCATCCATGAGGAGGAGTAAATTCCACCTTGGGAAATGCCCCACTGAATGCGGTGAGAAAGATGGCACCTTTGTTGTGACGTCACTGGTACCCAGAGCGCCCTGGGAATTTAAGGCACTTTAAAAAAAAAAGATTTTTTAGATTAGGCTAACCCCCGCTCTTGCAGGGAAAATGGCCTGTTGTTTTTTTTGGTTTTTTTAGATTTTTAGAATCCTAACTGAACAAATTGAATTTTTTCATTTAGATTTTTAAAATCCCAGCTGAACAACAATTTTTATTTTTAAATTTCGATTTTTGGGGATTTTTAGAATCGCACCTGAACAGCAATTATTATTTGTACATTTACAAAAAAAATTTTTGATTTTTATAATCCTAGCTGAACAACAAATTTTATTTTTAAATTATTTTTTTTAGATTTTTTAGATTAGGCTAACCCCCGCTCATGCAGGGAAAATGGCCTTAAATGCCTGTTGTTGTGTGTTTTAAAAAAAAGATTTTTAGAATCCTAGCTGAACAAATTGAATTTTTTAATTTAGATTTTTAGAATCCCAGCTGAACAACAATTTTTATTTTTTAATTTCGATTTTTGGGGATTTTTAGAATCGCAGCTGAACAGCAATTATTATTTGTACATTTCCATTTTTTTTTAGATTTTTAGAATCCTAGCTGAACAAATTGAATTTTTTCATTTAGATTTTTAGAATCCCAGCTGAACAACTATTTTTATTTTTAAATTTCGATTTTTTGGGATTTTTAGAATCGCAGCTGAACAGCAATTATTAATTGTACATTTACAAAAATATTTTGGGATTTTTATAATCCTACCTGAACAACAAATTTTATTTTTTGATTTTTTTTTTGATTTTTTAGATTAGGCTAACCCCCGCTCATGCAGGGAAAATGGCCTTAAATGCCTGTTGTTGTGTGTTTTAAAAAAAAGATTTTTAGAATCCTAGCTGAACAAATTGAATTTTTTAATTTAGATTTTTAGAATCCCAGCTGAACAACAATTTTTATTTTTTAATTTCGATTTTTGGGGATTTTTAGAATCGCAGCTGAACAGCAATTATTATTTGTACATTTCCATTTTTTTTTAGATTTTTAGAATCCTAGCTGAACAAATTGAATTTTTTCATTTAGATTTTTAGAATCCCAGCTGAACAACTATTTTTATTTTTAAATTTCGATTTTTTGGGATTTTTAGAATCGCAGCTGAACAGCAATTATTAATTGTACATTTACAAAAATATTTTGGGATTTTTATAATCCTACCTGAACAACAAATTTTATTTTTTGATTTTTTTTTTGATTTTTTAGATTAGGCTAACCCCCGCTCTTGCAGGGAAATGGCCTTAAAATGCCTGTTGTTGTGTTTTTTTTTTTTAGATTTTTAGAATCCCAGCTGAACAAATTGTATTTTTTTTTTGGATTTTTTAGATTAGGTTAACCCCCGCTCTTGCAGGGAAATGGCCTTAAAATGCCTGTTGTTGTTGTGTTTTTTTTTTTAGATTTTTAGAATCCCAGCTGAACAAATTGAATTTTTTAATTTAGATTTTTAGAATCCCAGCTGAACAGCAATTTTTATTTTAAAATTTCGATTTTTTGGGATTTTTAGAATCGCAACTGAACAGCAATTATTATTTGTGCATTTACATTTTTTTTTTGATTTTTAGAATCCTAGCTGAACAACAATTTTTTTTTAATTTTTTTTTTTTGATTTTTAGAATCCCAGCTGAACAATTTTTATTTTTTAATTTAGATTTTTATTTTAGATTTTTAGAATCCTAGCTGAACAATAGTTTTTTATTTTTTTATTTTTTTACAATACCAGCTGAACACATTTTTTTTTTTTTTTTAGAATCCTAGCTGAACAATTTAATATATTTTTTTGATTTTTAGAATCCTAGCTGAACAATTAATTTTTCTTTATTTTAGATTTTTAGAATCCCAGCTGAACAATTTTTCTTTATTTTAGATTTTTAGAATCCCAGCTGAACAATTAATTTTTCTTTATTTTAGATTTTTAGAATCCCAGCTGAACAACAATTTTTCTTTTTGAATTTAGATTTTTTTTGATTTTTAGAATCCCAGTTGAACAATTATTCTTTTTAAATGTAGATTTTTTGGGGATTTTTAGAATCCTAGCTGAACAATTTAATTTTTCTTTATTTAGATATTTAGAATCCCAGCTGAACAACAATTTTTATTTTTGAATTTAGATTTTTTTTTTCGATTGTTAGAATCCCAGCGGAACAAAAAATGTAATTTTTGAATTTAGATTTTTGGGTTTTTTTATTAATAATCCCAGCTGCAATTTTAGAACAAGTTATGATGCTGTTGTCCATCACATTAATATATAATATCAGACACCCAGGAAGTACCCACTCTACTTTTTCATGACCTAAACATTCCTTAAAATCGTGCCAGTTCGATTATACTTGTTTCTCTCTCAGTTCTACTATCTATAATTCATCTGCCCTAAAAAAAAAGGCTCAAAACAAAATATACAGCTTTGTGAAGCCTGTGGAGCAGGATCTGCCTAATCAGCCTGCACCAAGCTGGGAGGTGTTATGATTTTTCATATTGCCTCGGTCTCTATCACATTATATTGTGTTTATCACACCTCTGTAGGTAGCTTAAGGGTTCTTCAGAACTCTCGTACGTATAAGTTGTGACGAACGGAAATGTAAGTAACAGTTTTAATGCATTTTTTTCCAGAACTCTTGTGCAGACACCATGTGTTCAATCGTAAATGTTATGTTACAATCTCGAACTGATATGATAACTCAAAGGTTGAGTTGTTTAGTGTGGGTGTGATTTCTTGATGAAATATGATCCGACTCGAAACCATCCTTCTCATGCGACTCAGGCAATGTGTTCCATCAAAAGAGTATGTCATCTTTCAGAGAGGACCTCGAGCTGGCTTTCCTTTCTGGTTGCAATTTCTTGTGGATTCATGATGGTGCCTTTTCCAAAATATTTGACCTTTTTTGTCCTGGATTGTGGACAAATTCAAAATTCCTCTCCTGGACTTCAGCTGTGATGCCAATGGTCACCCAAGCAGTGTACTCCATCCTTAGAAATATGTTTCAGCAATAACTACTCTCTTAACGGAGAGCCCATATTTAACAGATCAGATTGTTTTAGGTGAGTAAATTTAATATCTCAAAGAAAATAATCTTCATATTAACACGTTCTTCCACCCCACGTCCACTACTGTATTTGGGGAGGGAGTTACGGACGAGATAATCAGATAGTAATTCAAAACTGCTCTTGCACCAAGTATGACCTTGTTCCAAGTATACTGTATAGTATAATAATAATAATAATAATAATAATAATAATGACAAGTGAAATCATCCAAAACCTTGATCGTTTCTACCCCGTTAATTCACCCCATATCCCCTTTTTTGAAATACCGACTTCTTTCTTGCAAGTCCTAGCAGTGTCCATGTGTTTTTGACCCCTCCCACCCCCCCCCCTTTCCCATGCCTCCTCCCCTCATCCCCCCAAGACCTCCCCCTCCCACAGATCTCCCGATGTCCCTGCTCTTCATCTTGTCTCCCGCTCCCTTTATCATATGTTTTATGTGTTAGTTTGTCTTACACGAGCCAAGACCTTGTATACAACAAAAAAAAACAACCTAGAAAGTAGAATTTCACGCAAATGCTTCAAGGACATGCCTCCACCCACGTTAGATGTCAACGCACTGTTACATTTGATCTCAATTAAAGGTCACGTGAAAAAGTAAAGGTCGCTCAAGTGAAAAAGACAGATAAGTAGAAGAGAAGCAATATTAGATGTTTCTAACTAGGGTTATAGTCTGCGAAATGATTTTCAAAGGCCACTTCACCTTTGACCTGTTAATTCTAAAATTGAATCAGTTCATCTTTGTGTTATAGTCCAAACGTGCGCCAAGTATGGTTGAAATCTCTTGAGTGGTTCATGAAATATTATAATAACAGAGATTTTCAATTAGGGGGCACTTGACCTTAGGCATTTAACCTTTGCCCCCAGACTCATATCAATTCTTCTTTGCATTATAGTACAGTATTACAGAAGTTATAGTATTTCTGTAATACTCATTTGGTCAAAATCCCTTTAGCGGTTCAAAGGTTATTTTATATTTTGCAATTAGTAACGAACTGTGTTGTAACGAAACTTAGTTACTTTCAGATAAAGGTCACGTGACCTTTGACTCAAAATCGAATCGGTTCATCTTTGAGTCAAATTACCCCTTTGTATCATGTTTGGTCACAAAAAAAAATTGTTGAGCACAAGTTATCGCGGTAACAAAATCATCACACTTGAGTGCACGGACACGGACACATGGACCTCTAACGCGGACTTGCTTTTCAGGCTTATTGGAGTATTATTATTTTTTTACCTTTTTTTTTTCTTTCAAAAATTTCCACCAGTTTGACAAAAAATTAAATTAATTTAAAAAATCAAACAAACAAAAAATTTCTACCAGTTTGACTCACCAAACCAAATGTCATATTCGATAAGGAATATTCTGCAACACATGTCTTCCTGCAATTCTTCATTGCCGAAGTGTGCAGATGATCAGCACAAGGCATCGCAAGGCAACCTTGGGTGGGCAAAGGTAGCACATCTGAATAGACCTCACATGTGCTCGTCAACAATGAACGTGGCACTAAATGTTTAAAAGGCCATCCAATATAATCACAGAGGCACAGGTAGTGGTCTCTAATTGCACTTTCCAGCACCTCGCTTCGCCACACATTAGCTGACGATATGATCGCTGGGAGTCTAATAGGACCCACATGAGCCAGTCATGAGTACAGAGCTTACCCTGGGCCTGGATGACGCAGAATTAATCATGCGCCAGGAAGCAGGTCGATAGAATGAAAAAAAAATTGCATTAATAATATAACAAAAAGCAAACCGCCATAACTTTAATCTAAAGTGAAGAAAGAGTGTGTTAGGCTTTCAGTAATACTCATTGTTTTCTATCAACCACATTTTCATTACCTCTGGCACTGAATGTGGATGTCGGTTATGTTTTTACCCCTGGTCTGTCTGTCTGTTTGTTTGTATTTTGGTCGGTCTTGTGCATTATTCTGTCTGTCTGTTTGTTTGTCTGTCTGTCGCCTACAGGTCACAATTCCAAACCGATCATCATGAAACTTTATCAAGTTGTCGAGGTAGTCACAACTGAGAAGCCTTTTGATTTTGAGGTCAAAGGCCATCTTGAGGTCGAATTTCTAAATAGCTGTGAAAGTTGAACAGCATTTGCATATAATATTGAGTCATTGTATTGGGAAAACAACAATTTTGAGGTCAAAAGGTCAACTCAAGGTCAAATTTCTAAAATCATCAATATTAATCTGAAAAATCATCAATTTTCATCTGATTGACCTGGATATTGAAGAAAATTACATATTGCATCACTGAATTGGGAAACCAACTATTTTGAAGTCAAAAGTTCAAAGGTCAACTCAAGCTCAAACTTCCGAAATCATCAATTTTCATCTTAAAAATCATCCATTTTCATCCGATTAACCTGGAGATTGAAGAAAAATATTGCATTACTGAATTGGGAAGCGAACTATTTTTGAGGTCAAAAGGGTGAACTCAAGCTCAAACTTCCGAAATCATCTATTTTCATCTGAAACATCATCAATTTTCATCCGATTAACCTGGAGATTGAAGAAAATTACATATTGCATCGCTGAATTGGGGAAACAACAATTGTTGAGGTCAAAAGGTCAACTCAAGTCACATTTCTAAAATCATCAATTTTCATCTGAAACATCATCAATTTTCATCCGATTAACCTGGAGATTGAAGAAAATTACATATCGCATCACTGAATTGGGAAACCAACTATTTTGAAGTCAAAAGGTCAAAGGTCAACTCAATCTCAAACTTCCGAAATCATCAATTTTCATCTGAAAAATCATCAATTTTCATCTGAAAAATCATCAATTTTCATCTGAAACATCATCAATTTTTATCCGATTAACCTGGAGATTAAAGAAAATTACATATCGCATCACTGAATTGGGAAACCAATTATTTTTGAGGTAAAAAGGTCAACTCAAGGTCAAATTTCTAATATCAATTTTTCATCTGATTGATCCGAGCTTTGATTAAGATCATCAATTTTAATTTTAATGAAATGGACAATTTGATGTATCCATGGAAACTATTTTTTTGGGGAGTGGTGGAATTTGCAAGTGTTTCTTGTCTCCCGCTTCCACCCCACGTGCTCTGCATGCCGTCTTTCTTGTTTGTTTGTGAACAGGATATCTCAAAATTCTGTGGACGGATTCGGACGAAATCTGGTCGAGAGGTTGGATGTGTGACAAAGACTACGTTTATAGACTTTGGTGAATATCCAGATCAGAGATTTCAAAAATTTTATCAGTCATTCTTCCCTATTGAGTCATAGGGCCAAAGACGACATATAGCATGATATTTCAAAAAGTTGTGGACGACTTGTGAGAAAAATATGTGGACGAGTTGATTAGCTGACAAGGACAAGCCGATTAGATTTTGGTTCAGGTTTAGTTCTTCTTGGGCTAGCCTGTAGTGAGGACTTTCATTGAGCCAACATGTGCAATCATGTTATATTTTTGACTTTTCTGGCACACTTATTAGTCTCGCTATGAAATGCAGCACACCATGGTGGATGGCAATTGTTATTACCACTTACGATAACACACCAGAGTTTCCGCTATCTCTGCTCTCATTACCAGCCAGACTGGAAATATCGCATTTTCTTTTATTTTCCTTGCACCGACATTGCGTCAATCATTTGGCACCAATCAAAAGTGACGAATAGACACGAAGGCATACAATAGTCCTCAAAATTTAAATACTATGTAATGCATAACCTGTATAGTAGTGTATATATGTTGCTTCTGGGACACTCTCATTTTCCCATTGACTTACATGTTAATTTTTCCCCTCCCTCATTGCCCCTAAACACCTCTATTTCTCTCACCCTGTTCTTTACGAACCTTCTAACCTTTTGACATGTTATCCTTATTCATTAGACCACTTAAACAATGGTCCTTCTGTGTGAACCTGTGATCCTTCTGACCTTATGGACCTTTTAACCTTTTACTCTTAATATCATCTGGTGAATCATCTTTGACCCACTCAAACAACGACCCTACAAATATTTGTTTATGTGTGGGAAATAATTTAATTCTCTTGCCACTCCCTTCACCATCTAATATATTAACAAAAAAGATGTTTGAGTTTGGTTCTTTATTAAGATATTTTAACTGAGCTATGATAAAATGGTAAACCTCCCTCAATGTTCTTGTTTGAGCGCCTCCAGTGCCACACACTTTTTGGTAGGCTCTGCCCACCTTTTGTTAAGCTCCGTCCACTTTTTGGTAAACCCCGCCCACTTTTTGGTAAACCACGTCCACTTTTTACTAAGCCCCGCCCACCTTTTGTTAAGCCACGCCCATTTTTTCTATGCCCCGCCCACTTTTGCTAAGCTCCGCCCACGTTTGCTAAGTCCCACCCACTTTATAAACTCTTCAGCATTGTATCATTTCCAGGTAATACATTACATCATTTTCAGGGAATTTCCATCACATCATTTCCAGTTAAGACACGCCCAGGTTTGCCCAGGGAATTTCCACAGGAAATGACACACACCCAGCCCTTCTTATAAAAGGCACCGACCACACAGGCTTTTTCAAACACGCTTTCTGCTTCACTTGAGAATGGACTACTATGCCGAAATGGAATGGGATAATTTTGCTATTCCTTGGAGTCCTACTACCTGTGTAGAACTCAACCTTCAGATTGATGAACTGGACTCGAACCTCTTATCAATGGAGGTAAGTTTGTTTATTTATTTATTTATTTATTTAATTTTTTTTTTTTTAGATGAGACTCGTGTAAGAGTTAACAAAGTTTATTTTAATATTCATAGAGCTTGATTTATACAAATAAAAATATTGTATTAAATTAATACATTGTTATTTTCTTTCACAGGAAATTGTATCTGAGATACGAAATGAAAATTCTGCTTTTAACACAACTTGGGATGAAGTTATTTTTTTGTTTGAAGACATTTTGAACAACCAAGACCCCCAGAACGAGTTCTACCTTGATGACCCAGCCAAAGAGTTATACCTTGGAGATCCACAAAATCCTGAAAAAGAGTTTTACCATGATGATACTTGTTGTGAGTTATCAAAACAAAACCCACTGAACAAGTTCTACCTTGATGAGCCAGAATACAAGTCATACATTTGAGACCCACAAATTTCTGAAAATTGGGAAAGGGGAGTTCTCCCTGATGGTCCGCAGTTATACTATGTGAGACACATCATAGAAACCCTAAAAAATTGTGAAATGGGAATTCTCCCTGATGGTCCGCAGTTATACTATGTGAGACACATCATAGAAACCCTAAAAAATTGGGCAAGGAGAGTTCTCCCTGATGGTCCGCAGTTATACTATGTGAGACACATCATAGAAACCCTAAAAAATTGGGAAAGGGGAGTTCTCCCTGATGGTCCGCAGTTATACTATGTGAGACACATCATAGAAACCCTAAAAAATTGGGAAAGGGAAGTTTTCCCTGATGGTCCGCAGTTATACTATGTGAGACTTATCACGGAAACCCCCAATATTTCTGAAAATTGTGGTTCTACCTTGGGGACTTGGAAAGATGGTTATATTTTTGGAGACTCGGAATGGGGGTTTTGTTTTGATGACTCGGAATGTGATACCTATCTTGGAGGCTCAACAGGAATGTGGTTATACCTTGGGAACTTGGAAAGTTGGTTTTCTTTTGGAGACTCTACCTGTGGGGTCCATCTTGGAGACTCTTTGGATTCTAAAGCAATGAACAATGTTCTTTGTTTAATGACGCTTGATTTAAGCAATATCAAGAAAGTTCGAGGAAGAAAATGCTGGAAAATTCTTTCTTCCCATTTCTACTTCTTCAAACTTGAAAGCCTTGAAAGACAGAATTGGGAGAAGAGGAAAAAAAAAAAAATGAAATACATATTTTTAAAAAAGAAGAAAAAAAAGATTATGTTAGGGTTTGGGTGGGATTTTGAATGTGAGGGTTAGGGATGGGGTTGGGTTAGGGATGGGGTTGGGTTAGGGTTGGGATTTTGAATGTGAGGGTTAGGGTTGGGGTTGGGTTAGGGATGGGGTTGGGTTAGGGTTGGGATTTTGAATGTGAGGGTTAGGGTTGGGGTTGGGTTAGGGATGGGATTGGGTTAGGGTTGGGATTTTGAATGTGAGGGTTAGGGATGGGTTGGGGTTGGGTTAGGGATGGGGTTGGGTTAGGGATGGGGTTGGGTTAGGGATGGGGTTGGGTTAGGGATGGGGTTGGGTTAGGGATGGGGTTGGGTTAGGGATGGGGTTGGGTTAGGGATGGGGTTGGGTTAGGGATGGGGTTGGGATAGGGATGGGGTTGGGTTAGGGATGGGTTGGGTTAGGGATGGGGTTGGGTTAGGGATGGGGTTGGGTTTGGGATGGGGTTGGGTTAGGGATGGGTTTGGGTTAGGGTTTGTATATTATTATGACTCACTCACACATACACAAAAGTTAAGCCCCAACTAAAAAGTTGTGTGATTCTGTGTTTGGGGTTCACAGATTTAAAAACGTATCCCCATTATACACACACAAAAGTTAAGCCCCAACTGAAAAGTTGTGGGATTCTGTGTTTGGGGTTCACAGATTTAAAAACGTATCCCCATTATACACACACAAAAGTTAAGCCCCAACTAAAAAGTTGTGGGATTCTGTGTTTGGGGTTCACAGATTTAAAAACGTATCCCCATTATGCACACACAAAAGTTAAGCCCCAACTAAAAAGTTGTGTGATTCTGTGTTTGGGGTTCACAGATTTAAAAACGTATCCCCATTACATTTTATTTATTTATTTATTATTTTCAAGGGTATTATCTGCTTACTTGTGTTTTTTGTAATTCTTGTGAGTAAAATGAACCCAAGATTTCTTCTCCATTTAAATCATATAATTTGTAGGTCCAAGGGACTGTATCCATTACATCAATGATTTTAAATAATTCACGAGTCCATTTTTGTGTATAACCTTTCTCAAAATGACTTTTCCATTTGTATATTCTTACAATATCACCAACTTTAAACTTGGGCTTTCTCAAATTAATCTCCTTTTCATATTCTAATTTTGTAAATGTTTCTGATGGTTTTGATTTTGTTGATGAATGAACTGTATTATTGTAATTATCTACAATATCCTGAATTAAATACATCCATTTTTGAGAACCGAGTTGTGTGAATTTTTAATATAATTTCTCTTTCAAAGTGCGATTAAAACGCTCAATAACAACTGCCTTTCCTTCATTAAAGGTGCTGTATAATTTAATACCCTTCCCCTTAAGAAATTTCATGAATATTTTGTTATAGAACTCTGTTCCCTCATCAGTCCATAACTTCTTTGGTTTCCTTTTATCCCGATCAAATATTAGCTTAAAGGCTAACATTAAAGTATCACCCCTTTTATTTTTTAAAGGGACAACCCAGGCAAATCTACTCCTCAAATCAATAACGGTTAAAGCATACCTGTATCCCCTGTCATTATTCAATTCAATTAAATCAGCGGACCATATGTGGTCGGTGTATTTAGAATAAACCTTCCTTCTTTTAAACTTTGTGATTATTATAGGTTTGTGTAATTCTTCAGCCAAAAGCTCCTCAGTCTTGATGACATCATTAGAGCCTAATAGTTTTTTGAGGAATAACCAAGACCAAGTTTCAATTTAGCATTTATCAAATTTCTCACAATAAACCTATCAACTTTCTCTCTCAACGTTGGATTTTGTATCAAAGACAAATTATACAACATTTCGCTGTCGGCTTTATGTTTTTCAGTCAACGTAGTGGTTTTCCCATAAGCAATATCATGCTTCATACACACTTCGTCAACCCTATTTGTAGGTTTAGACCAAGGTTTAGAATTGTCAGCCTCATCTAATCTTTTATCCAAGTTTGTTCCTGGACCACAGAAAGAATACCCTGGAAGGTGTAATTCCCCTGGAATTCCAGTTGTTGTAAATTTATTTCCTGACAGAAACTTTTGTATGTCTCCTCCTCTTTTAGGAGAGATGAATTGGCACTTTTTAGAGCCACATACTTGACATATTCCTTTTTGATAAACTCTATTATTTTTAGCTTTAACATAAGAGATATTTTTAGATTTAGTTTTCTTTTTACATTTGAGACAATAACTCATATTTATTTATCAGAAAAATTCCGACAGAGTATCAAAACCTTTTTGGTTTTCAACATATACATTTCAATCTTTATTTTTAAAACATAAAGAATCCTAAGGAATGCCTTCACTCTCTCCTCCATTTATTTACAAATAAAAACTAACTAAAGTCAATGACACCAACATCATCAATCACATAATCTTTTTCTTCTTCTTCTTCTTCTTCTTCACCACTTTCTCGTTTAAATCTCCTCCCTGAAATTGAAGACATTGACGTTGTTATTTTTGAAACCATTATCTTCATAAGAGTTGTTAATTCTTTAATTTCCTCTTCGGTGCGTTGAGATTGATTTATTTGCTGTAATACACTCAATCTTTTACGAATCTCACTGATTTCCATCTTTTTATATTTTTCCTCCCTCTCTCTTTGCTCCCTTTCCTCCCTCTCCTCCTTCTCCTTTTTCTCCCTCTCCTCCTCCTTTTTCTCCCTTTCCTCCTTCTCCTTTTTCTCTCTTTCCTCCTTCTCTTCTTTAACTCCTTCCTCATTTATCTTAGCAATTTTTGATATCAATATTTTCACAGCATTCATTCTTTCTTTATTTTCCTCTTCGGTGAGTTGAGATTGATCTTCTTGCTGTAATACATCCACTCTTTTTTGAATCGCTCTGATTTCCATCTCCCTCTCCTCCCTCTCTCTTTGTTCCCTCTCCTCCTTCTCTCTTTTCTCTCTTTTCTCCTTCTCTTCTTCAACTCCTTCCTCATTCCTTGCTACCCTTGAGTTTAAACCCCAAAGAATATTATACATATACTCATCTGGATTTTGAGATATTCTTGTATCTATAATTATTTTTCTCATAATAGGATACCAATAAGATTTGTTGACGATTTCTAAAAGAGTTTTATATTTCATAACTTTGAGAAGTTCATTTTTATTTAATACTTTAAACAAGTCTCTATTTGTGGGTTTAACAATATCAGTATAAGGCCAGTTTTTTATGACAAAATTCCCATGTATATGCTCCAAATCATAAGGTATGTAATACCGAGCACCCTTTTCTTGTAGGTATCCTTGAATACAAAAATTATAATTCTCTTGTAGTCTTCTTCCTGCCATTTATGTATCAGAAATATATGTGAGATTAATATTATGACAGGTAATACCACCCCATCTTCCCACTACCAAATTGGTTTGTATTCCTTGGCTTTCTATCCTTATCTCATGACCTTCCTTCTTTGTCATGCTAACTATCGCTATACTATCATATATTTTTCTTTTCTTAAAACCATGTATTTGTTGTTTATTAATTGTACTTCCACATAAATCCTTATCCTCACCAAGTGGATAATATTCTTCTTTACGAGACTGATTAAAATCATGTAGGTCTTCTATGTTTATTGAAAAAGACCAATTATACACTAAATCAGGCATATCATACCCCCATTTATTAATTCGCATATTAACTATATGTCCTTCTTTATAAAATTCAATTGTAAGCAGGTAGTTAAATTCAATGAGGAAAGGTGTATGGTCAGTATAACCAGGTGTTGTGGTTGTAAATTTTACTTGTTTAACAAAACGTGCTGTTTTCTTTAAATATATATATTGTGATAAATCACTTAATCTAATTAAGTCATTCGCATCTGTAGGGTTTGGATAATTGATTAATTTATAAGTATTCTTCATATTAATATTTTTACTTACACTATATTTTTGTCGTTCAGCCTGTGCCTTTGTATAATAATTTGATAAATCAATATCCTCAGAGGATTTTCCAAAGATAGAACCATCTTTTCCAACATAAGTCATTTATATTAGATTAAAAATGATATCATAAAAATTTTCATTATTGTTGAGTTGAAATAATACATATAAACATAATTGACCACAACATTTAGAATTAATTTCTTGAACTTGAAATGTTTGATAAACACCATTCTGTAAGAATTGTATTACTTCAACAGGTGGTGGCATACCATAACTATCAAAATAATATTTATCCTGACTATTATGAATACAAACCCAATGAGAACCATTCTGTGTGTCTAAATTCATAATAATATTCTTTGTATTCTTATTTATATGTATTAATTCATCTCTCATACAAATAACCACATTATCAATTTTTAGTGTTTTACAATACTTAGCTAGTTCTATATTTGACGTTGTATTCTTTCCAAATTGTTTAAACCATTTATCCATTTATTTATGAGAAAGATACAATCCATTACCCAGTTTCGTGAGTTTAACACCCGCTTGAGCGATAGAGGAAAGCATATCTCCAACCAACAATCTAGCTTTATCAGGTAGACTTTCAAGTTTTTGAGCAAAATCTACAATTACACCACTTCCACTAATTTGTTTCTCCAACTCCTTGTTATGTCTTTCCAATTCTTTTTGAGCTTTTAGTTGTGCCTTCCTTTCGTTAGCAGTTTTTACCGCTGCTGAAATACCACCAGTCAATGCTCCCGCCGCACTTAAACCAGCAAATAAACGAATTAGAAACGGGAGAAATCCTCCTCTTGACTCGTCTATTGAATATTTCTTTAACATAGGTTTCGTCATTTTAATTTTAAGAGATCCAACATCATTTAGTGTTTTTACTTGTGTGTGTGTGTGAGTAAAACATCAATTCTTACAGCTCCTTTTCTTTGAATTGTATTAACATTAATAATACAAGGCTTTTGATTTTGAATACAAGATGTTAATTTATTAAGATTGATTTGATTAACATATACCCCAACCATTTATTTATGAGAAAAAACCTATGTGATATTAATCATAACACCATTATCTGTATTAATCTGTAATTCTGTTTCCTCCAAAAGCAAACAATATGCATTAACCTCTTCACTCTCCCCTCTTTCAATGTATAGAGAAGTATCCACTCGATTAGACTTTATAGTTTCCTTTTGAGAACTCAGGTCAATTGCGTAGATTGTATAAAGTTTTTGAAACGCAACCATATCCAAAATAGGATCATTATTACCATTACTTTCACACACCTTTTGGTAGGACTTGTAGGCTTCCGCATAATCATTTTTTTCCCAATCAATTTCCAATCTATCTCGCGGATAAAATGTGCCATCAAGAGAAACCCGAAGTTGTTTCACCTTAGCATTATCACTCAGCGCATTATTCTTATTAGTACCGTCCTCTCCATCTGGTTTTTTTAAAATGAGCCAGAGGTATCGTGGCTTTCCTTGAAGAACACCCAAATTCCAAGTGTAGGTAGTGTGTTCCAGTTTAACGTGTTGACATCTTCTTTTAAGGTATGATACATTTAGCGGTTTCTTTGAGTTAAGTCTTCTATTTAACATCTCTTCCGTTTTAAGATTAGGAGTATATTCACTGATATACCAACACAAATCATTAATAACAAATTTATTATTTTCTCCAAAAGCATTTTCAACCCCAAAAAGCAATCTATTTACATTATCATTCCTTTGTAGTTGAAATCTAATTTTAAGCCCATACAAAACTTTATCATAATCACAAAATCCAAATATACCTTTCAGAGGTACTGCTACGGTAAAACTATTCTCAGCTTTTGCGTCATCATTATACATTGACTTCCTTTGACTATAACCAGGGTCTGCGATTGTACCCGTTGACATATCAGGAATAAAACCTTCAACAGCTCCCTTACCCATTCTATCACTAAACGAATATAGTGTAAATTTCATCATTTCAGATGTAGCAGAGACATAATCAACCGCTTCAACCTCTTGTGTTCCAATATACAGGCGGACACTGTCAAACATTTTCCAGAAGAAATCATTTACGAGTGTAGCATTAGTATTATTCGCAGCCTTAGTGAATTTAAATTTACACAGCAAGAAACTATCAGCTATATTCAAGTAAGTTTGTTGATTATTTATTTCAAAACTTTTTGTTCCGTTTGAATTCCAGTCTGTTCCTGTTATAGCATTTACCTTAAAATAGTCTTCCTTTTTCGTGGAGTTTGAAATGATAATTGTATCATCCAAATCATAGATACTATCAATCGCTTCCATACTTGTATTTATATAGTATTAAAATCGTTGAAACCCTGACCCAAGTATTTTAATGATTTTTTGTCGTTCTTGTGAAGATAGTTGAGTTTTACCTTTTTTTATTTCTTTGATTGCTTGTAATTTATGAGACTCCTTTTGAGCATCTTTTATACTCTTTATAGCACCCGCAACTGAACCCACAGCAGAAACAGTTGAACCAATTAGGTCTTTATGTTTAAGGATGGTTGAACCAATACCCATTAGAGTATCAATTATCCCATCTCCTTTATTTCGAAATTGATGACCTACACCTCGTTGTCTCTTTGGTTTATAGTATCCTCTACCCACATACCTTGTATAGTATGGTGAAAGGTACATGCCCTCCCCTGTAATTATTTTATATTTTCCCAACTCGTGTTTTCTCACAATAACCATTATTTATTTATTGAAAAACTTCACGTAGGTGAATTCTGATGGATATAATTTCATCATTAAAGGATATCATACGATTATCTTGGTCGGTTATCCTAAAATTTACTCTGTATATGGTTTTTCCTGACACAGGTAAATAGACAAGATTTTTTGGTTCCATATTAAATTTATAACCAATCGGGGTTGAGTATGCACTGAAAGAAAATATTGTATTTGTTCTTATTCCATCGTTATAAGCACCTTCAATCAAATCACAATGAATTAATACTGAATTTATACCGGAGGATATTTGGATAACATTATCACTGTAAAACGTCCCGTTATTTTCAATCTTTTTTGAAGAGAAACCCAATAGCTCTCGAAACGAATTTTCAATCGTGAAATCAACTTTATAATTATTTTTAAGTTTAATAGTTGATTTTGAAGTGTGTTTTTGAATATCTATTACAATATTTTTTGGTTCATCACCTTTTTCTTTCATAAGGCGAGAGACTTCTGAAGATATTTGAGAAATCTCGTAAGCTCCAGGTGAAACGGTTATAGTTTTATATCCACTTCCTGGATTATAACTAAACTTGTTGTTTTTCTCTGTGATATTAAAC
Organism: Myxine glutinosa; assembly: GCF_964187855.1. NCBI lineage: Eukaryota > Metazoa > Chordata > Myxini > Myxiniformes > Myxinidae > Myxine > Myxine glutinosa. The sequence continues at coordinate 17,131,347 of NC_136274.1, forward strand.
AAGGTATTATAAGTTTCCATCGACAATAAAGATGCCTCATATGAGGTAAGGGGGTCAAGTTGTAGTGGGTAAGGGAATGAAGCTGTGTAATCGCTCGTTGTGAAATTAAAACTAAGAATTGTGCTTCTCATCTTATTTAATATCTAATAAAATATCTTTGTATTGACATTTATTAATTATTTTCATATTCATCAACTGATCTAAAATGGCTGAGGATTCATTAAAACAATTGTTGTTTCCAGCCTTCTTACTACCTAACAACAATAATAGCCTATTAACTAATTGTGATGGGTCATTTGGAAGAAAACTAACACCTGAACCAAGTTTACTTAAAGCATCAATAATATGTTTCTCCTTCTCATTCTTCTTACTTTTACCAGCAACAGAAACTCCATAATCAAGTGCATTTAACAACTCAATATATACCCTATCTTCCTCTCTTTCCATATCAAGTGGTTCCTCAAAATATTTTGAACCGCTGAATCCGGGGTTTGTTAGAAGAAACATTAATCTTGGAGTTAATTTAACATTTGGTTGAGTAGAACTCAAGAACATCAATTCATCATTAAATATCAATACCTTTTCTTTCACAAGATGGAACACTGCTGGTTCTTCTGTTGGAATGAGACCTGCTCTGGTTTTGAACCCGCCGAATACTCATTGTTTTGAAGAGCTTCCACTACATAATTAGGGGGTTGATTTACCTCCTCAAGTTTCTGAAATAATTCTTCATCATTATATTCTAATTTTCCAAGTTCTTGTTTTGTTATCTGACTAAAATCTTTGAGCATTTGAAGTTTTTTCGGAGTAAATTCTACCGTGGGAACTGTAGGGTGTTGAGTTTTTAAAAGCGGTTTAAAAAATTTCTCTTGTTTTCTTTCAAAGGCTTCTTCACCAGTTAGTTTCTGTCTCCGTTTCTTCTTTATCTCTTCCTGTTGTTTAACAACTTTTGAAACTAATTGTTGATGTTCCTTAAACTTTCTTTCTCTTTCTTCGGTATTCATTTAGTATTGAAAAATATCATTTAATGAATTGTAAAGGTCAATGGGAAAATTTTCCTTTTCTTCATCATTATAGTAAATGTGTTGAAATAAATCTTTTTCTTTAAATATTTCATCAAATTCTTTATTGGTATTAATACGAGTTGTTATTTCTTCTTCACTAATACTTGTATCTCTGCTTTTCATACGTTTGCATTGAGTCTCCTCATCGATATCAAAACCGAATGATAAAATCTTAACTCCATCACCACACAATTGTTTAATAATTTGTCTCATTCCTTCAGGATTAGTTTCTAAAATCCCAAGACCATTAGATTTTACTTTATTTAACTCACTCTTACAATGTGAATATTTTGTAGAACCAAGAGAGACCTCCTCAAATATTTGACCTTCGTTCCTCAATCGCATATGTTCCTCCATTGAAATGTAGTAATAATCTTTCCCTTCTACTTCTCCTGGTCGCTTTGCTCTGGTTGTAGTACTCACAAAACGAATCATAGGGTGTTTTTAAAAAAAACTTACAATCTTTTCATTTTTACTATTCAAGAGTTTAGATTTATGAAAGTTCTTTCCAGAAGCAGATTTACCCACAAGGTTAATAATAATTGTTGTCATTTATATATGTAATTATGTTTAAAATAAAAATACATCCTTTAATATCTCATCTTGTTTCACAACAATATATTTATATTTTCCAATCGTGTGTTTCATATAATTTTCAAATTCTTTTTTACTACATAATGTAGAGCAATTATCTCTCCAAAAATTATTTACATCTATTGAATTTAACTTAAATAAAATAAAAGTATTAGCATTGTTTCTTATTGAGCGTCGAGGGAGTTGAAAATATGACTGACTAAGATAAATACAATTACAAGAAGAATGTCTCCCTCTTGTATAGTAGCTATCCATTACTGTTTGGTTTCTCTCATTAACACAATCATCAAAGATGACGAGGTTCTTTTTTGATTTATCTAAATCTTGAGGTGAAGGTATATCATCCGTATTATCACTGAGAATACAAGTTATGGGTTTTGGTTTAGGTTTCTGTGTATCACAAAATAGTTGTATTATATCCTCAATGTTATAATCATTTAGTTTGTTTTGAAGTTTAAATAAACCGATAATGTCTTCCTTTTTAAGACCTGCATTAAAACCCTGTGAGAGTAGTTGATACTCGGGTTGAAAACTTGACTTCGTAAAAATTATTAAATTATCATAATCTAAAAAGTTGGGGGTAAGGAGCATCTTTAAAAGCAAACAGGTTTTTCCACATCCGCTTGAACCAACTATTAGACATCTCAATGAATTTGGAATGTTTTTATGGTTATTAAATTTTATCTTATTTTCCCAAACGGGTAAAAAATCATTCATTTATATATTTGGAAAACAAGTCATCCAACTTTTTTTGAGCTATTTTAGAAACTCTATATTTTATCCTGAGTTCGGGTTTAATTTCAAAATAATTCATTATTTTATTTATGTAGTATCTTGTATTAACATTTCCATTAAAATTATTTTGAATAATAAATATCATTAAACCCTTATACATTTCCTCAATACAAAGAGTCTCTTTCCTTGTAAGAAATGGTGTATTATCACCATAATGCTTAACATTCATCTCTCTTATTAATCTTGTAAAGTAATTCATTTTTGGTTCTAATTTAAAAGAGTTATATGTTTTTTTATATTTCTTATTATCATTAATTAGAATATAATCACAGAATAAACATTGTTTATATGAATCCTCATCATTAGGGGTTGACGGGTTTCGGAGGGGGAGTTGATGACTTAGGGTTTGGGGAGGGGGAGTTGTTGACTTGGGGTTTCGGAGGGGTAGTTGATGACTTGGGGTTTCGGAGGGGGGAGTTGATGACTTGGGGTTTGGGGAGGGGGAGTTGTTGACTTGGGGTTTCAGATGGAGGTTCATGATTTGCTATTTGGGATGGGGAGTTGATGACTTGGGGATTGGAAGGGGGATGGAATTGCGGACTTGAAGCACCTTTTACATTGTGCGCATATTCCGCGGGTCCCTGCTAATGATACAGAAAATCAGTTTGATAAGAACATTCCTGATTTAAGTTATATTAACCTAATTTTAATGACACCAAAGTACACTTGTGGAGCAATTGCTGTGATTCAAAAGACAGTGGAGGTAGACATTCCCTTTGGGTTAGATCTGAGTGCATGTTGGTTGATATTTGTGAAATAAAGATTGAGAACTGGATTAATTAAACATTACTGGACCTAAGGCTCATCGTGGAGCTGCCACATACATCTCACATACAGGGACATACAGACGAATAAACAAAACACACCACAGGAATGTCAGACGGGACAAACACAGGTACTGAGCCCACCCAATCTAATTTCTCAACAATACTCCTGAAGAAGTCCAGTCACTCACGTGTGAAGACCACAACGTGCAGTAGACAGTGGGTTTGAAGGCACAAAATGGGAAGGAAATGGAATGGGTTTGGTTCACCTGATTTGGAGGCAAAAGCAGAGTTAGGATATTTTGCCTTATCCTGGACAAAGTCTGATTCCTGGACAGAGTCTGATTCCTGGACAGAGTCTGCAGTGATGCCATAAGAGAAGAGGAAGGTTGCTGGATGGGGGAGAATGCTCCAGAGATGGACTTCTTCATCGTTCGTATGCAACACAAGGCTGGGGGTTAGAATCATTGACTGAAGGTGTGGCTGTGCCGGTGATGCAATGCCCTCTGTAGGTTAAGGTAGGAATTTGGGAATTTGGACATGGTGCTGGCAATAGCTCACATACTCTTTACTGAGGACACCATTTGCTATTTAACATCCACCAACTAATGCCAGCATGACTTTGGGGAAGGAGACTGGTTGGAGAGTTGGACCCTGAGATTTGCAGGATGATGCCTTTCTGCCATGCTTGAAGATGAATACACACTTGCTGCGAACCACATGGATTGCCCTAAAGTTCCCCGCAGTCGGGTTAGCTTTACATGTTGAGAAAACAGGCTGATTGTCCCACACCGCCTCCACAAAGGACTCGGTATACCAGGGCCCAGTGGATGGGATAATCCGATGAGAGACAGAGAGAGACAGAGAGACAGAGAGAGACAGAGAGAGACAGAGACAGAGACAGAGACAGAGAGAGAGAGAGAAAGAGAGTACCTTTGTGAAGGTATTCCCAGGCGGAACCATGATGATGAGATGCTGTGATGAAGGCATCCCAGTCCTGTTGTGGGAATGAAGAGGGCAGTCACTGCTGGATGGTCTGTGCCAACATCCATATTCTGGGTCATTGAGGTTGCCCCCTTTCAATATCGAGAGAGCACGGTCGGAAGAGCCACGAGGAGCAGAGTATTTGGAATATTTAGTTCCTGCTGGATTTTTACCACCAAATGCAAAGAGAAAATGTGAAGGAGAAGCACCACGGTGTTAATGTCTTGTGTTAACAATGAAAGGTGATGATTCATTTCTCACCCTTTCTTTCCTTCATCCGTTTCCAATTCCTTTCCAGATTTTATGACCACTGCATTTTTACAGTTTTACGATGAACTTTGTTAAAATGCTTGAAGCAATAGCGAAGCACATCCGACTCGGAGTAGTTAGGTAATGAAGGGATGGGTGGCTCACCTTTTTAACATGTCGCGGACATTTCAATGGCTCAGAACCAATCACGGACAGGTCATTACGAGGATGCAGGGAACAAGCAGGATATGAAAAACCTTTTCAGAACAGACAGGGGTGGCCGGACAATGCAACAAAACTTCATCCGCTCAACCAATGGGCCGCACTCATGTCGCCTTGACTCTTACACCTTAACTTGTGAAAAATTCTCTTTTGTCTTCTCCCACCTCCACTTATACCCTTTCCGACAATTTCTTCTCCACTTTTCTTTTTAAATTTACAACCCAAGTTTCATTGTCCTGTTCTAGCCATTCCAACCACGTGATTCGACTTGGGGCCTCTCCGATTGCCTCCAACATGTCAACTTTTTCACGTGGGTCGAGTCTGTGCTTCATTCTTCCACTTCATCGTCTTTGCCGAATCAAGCTTCTGGCGAAAAATGCCTGATCCATTTTAACAGGACCACTGCTTCGCATTTAGCCAGTACATTTATATCCGAACACGTAGCTCAAGATGCTGTTATAGCCAGAAGGGCCAGAATAACTCCCAACCTATTATTGAGAGGATAAAATTTGCTTCCTTAATTGAAAACTACTCTAAATATGTTCGGCAATTGCATTTGGTAAAATATTAAATAGCCTGTGGCCTGCAGGTGGTGAACTTAAGGTTGAAGCACAGTATATTTATTTGCTCCACATCCCTTGCTGAAACCGCTTTGATCTGGCAGCAAAATCCACCCCAAGGTCCAGGTGGCTAAAGGGGCTGGCATGATAGCATGGAGGTAAGAACATTTGCCTCTGAGCTGTCCCACCTGGTTTTGAATCTCGGCCCAGCTTTAAACTGTCACCCTGGTATTTCACATGCAGGGCAATTCATCAATGTTTGCACCATCCCTAGGGTGTCCCGTCTGCTGGTATTAGTTGGTGTACGCTAAAGATCCTAAGGTGTCCTTCACAAAAGGTAGATGAGCTATCGAGCAAATTATTGTCACCTTCAAACGACCGTCACCTCTGATTATCCATTTCGTGAAAGACTTTGGACCGAATACGAATAGGAATATTTCGGGGGCAGAGCACAGACAGAGCAGGGGGAGCTAGGCTGGAGAGGAGTCGCTAGAAGACAGAAAGACCACCAACCTGCCTTTGGGATTAATTGGGACCATCTAGTCCATATTTGAAGGAGGGATAAGTGATTGGATAAATCCTTCCACAAATGTACCTTTACAAAATTGGAGTAAATATGAGTTCACTTCCAAGGAACTTCAAAGCAAGAGGAGGCAATGAGGCCCATCAAGCCTGTGTGCAATGATTTCCAACCTATGGTTGTTTGACCGTGACATATCCTTTCTAAGTGGGGAGTATCAATCAAGGAAGCAGCCTGTACCATTTTTACCCCACGCACACGTCGCAAAAAGTGCAGTTAAGTAATTGTTTCACTTATGTCTGTCCATCCGTCCACAAACGACAGTTTATGATCGAGGAAAATCATAATTTAAATTCAATGTTATATTTTAAACACTAATCGGAACATGAATCGGAAAAACAACTTCCAGTTTTTCAGTACTTTGACATGTTAAATAAGGTGGTGTATAAGACTGCTACGACGGCACTTCCGGATTTTTTTATACGACCTTTAAAATCTTTATTTGATTTAAATTGAATTACAGACTTGGCATTTAATATGGATTTTTTTTTTTTCTTGACTTGGGTTTACTTTCTTAACTCAGTATATCAATCTGGTGGGTTTCTTTTATGCTTCGGTGATTTATTTGTTAAAAGAACCATGTCACTGATTGTCTGTCGCAGCAAGAAGTCAACAACAGGATTATATCACAGGTGGCGTAGCAAAATGTACGGACAGGTGCATTTGATGATTGGCTTCACAGTCAGGTATACAAGGGTTGTTGCGTTCTGTATTAGTGGAAAACAACTGCTGCACGTCTCCAAAAGTTATTGCCGCTTCCTCTGGAGATGGTCCATCAACTCGACAATGCTGTTTGTCATGGAGTGGTGGCTTTACGAAATTACGGCATGAAACAGCGTGCTATTGCTCGGCAGTATGGCATCACTCAAGGTCAGGTGTCAAAGATCCTGAAACGAAATGCTCAGAGCGGTGTCCCTACTCCAATACCGAGGTCAGGACGTCACCGCAGAACCACAAGGAGGAATGATCACCAGCTGCACCGGTTAGTCCGCAATGGCCATACCAAGTCAGCTAATCGGCTTAGGGCTGAGTGGCAGCAACTGACAAATGTGCCTGTATCCAGAAGGCTAGTCAACCAACGACTGGTTCAAGCAGGCTATCATGCCAGGCATCCCCTGAGAAAGCCACGCCTGACCAGACAACACCGTCAGCGCCGATTGCAGTGGGCCAGAGAGCACCGTCAATGGCAGCCAGGACACTGGAATCATGTGATCTTCAGTGACAAGTCTAGATTTCTGGTCTATCGTCAAGATGGCCGCGTCCAAGTGCATGAAGCATACAACAAAGATTGTATAGTGCCAAGAGTCCAAGCTGGAGGTGGTGGGGTGACCGTTTGGGCTGCTTTTCATGCAGGGGGCAAACCTGACCTGGTTGTTCTGAATGGAAACCTGAACCAGTTCAAGTACAGGGCCATTCTGGAAGAAACATTGCTCAAATTTACTCGTGCAGCCTTTCGAGGACACTTTGTCTTCCAAGATGACAATGCACGGCCTCATCGTGCTCGCATGATCCAACACTTTCTTGCTGACCGTGGTGTAGAGCATATGGAGTGGCCTGCCATGTCCCCGGATATGAATCCGATAGAGAACTTGTGGGCAGAATTAACGCGTCAAATCGACCACTTGGACCAGCAGCCGACCTCTGTGCGTGAATTGCAGCAGGCTATTGTCACTGCATGGCAAGCGATTCCTGTCCAAACCTTGGCAAATCTCGTGAACAGCATGTCTCAACGTGTATGTGCTCTCCTAAATGCTCGTGGGGGTTACACGAAGTACTGAACTGTAATTTTACTGTCCCTAATCCCAGTCGTAATTTAACTTTTGTTTTCGTTAAAAAAATTTTGGCTAATGTGCAAAATAAAGAGATACTTCTGGAAAACGTACAGAAGTTTAACACAGTACTGTCCATGAATTGATTTCGATATCAGTTTACATCACTTTTAAGGATCAATTTATTTGTTTTGAAATGTCAAATGTGGTTTTTGTTTCTTTTAAAGGTCACATTAACAAAATCTAGAATAATTTCAGCATAATTCCAATGAACTTTTGGTTCTAAGACATCTTGAAAAGTAAGTTCACCCCCACAAAAAAAATATTCTATATTAAATGCCAAGTCTGTATATACCTGAACACTGTGTGGGGTAAAATGTTCTATGAACTCGAGGTACCTGGTTGCAGAGGTTATGTTTCCGTCCCTGTCTGTTTGTTTGTGTGCATGATATCTCAAATAATTACTCCCGCCAGGGAGTAATGCATTCACTCGTGTCTGTATGTGTGTGTGTGTGTGTGTGTGTGTTCGTTTGTTTGTGAACAAGATATCTGGAAAAGGTCTGAACAGACTTGGATGAAAGTTGGTGGGATGATTGCCTTTGGGATAAGGAAGAATTGATTCGTTTTTGGTGAAGCTCAGGATATTATTCCCGATCCAGGAATTTTTTGAAGGATTTTTTTACCATTGGAAGATAGGGCTCATTTTTTTCAACATTATCTTCTATATATTCTATATTTAACATTGTGATATGAAAATAGTTTTCATATTTGTTGTAAATGTAGTTTAAACTCATGGTTATGCGTTAGAGCGGTGTATTTTTTTTAGCAGCGTCGTCTTCAATGTTCATTTTTTTATATGTATAATAAAGACATATTCTGTCATTTTAAAACCACCAAAGTGTGTATTAGGTTTCCCCATTTCATAAAATGTATCGTTTGATACGTAGCCTATAATGCTTTAAAACTGTTTTTTTTTTGGTTTGTTTTTTACCTCAGAAGAGATATCAACATTTAGCTCAGTGAATGTCATTCGCGGTGTCAGTGTTTGATGAACTTATAAAGACTTAGTTCCAGATTTGTCAATGGCTGAGGTATATTAACAAACGAATAAAACAGATTTGGCAAAATTCCAACTTTTTTTTTAAAGATCGCATATTCACCCAGGGTTGTGAGGGGCTGAAGAAGAAGAAACCTCGCATGGGCTTCCCAGATCAAATAAATAATTCTGGTTCTGGCTCTGCGATCTTCAGGTTTATTACTCCTGCCAGGGAGTAACGCATTCGATTGTTTCCGTCCGTGTGTGTGTGTGTTCGTGCGTTTGCGAACAAGATATCTGGAAAAGTTCTCAACGGATTTGGATGAACGTTGGTGGGATGATTGCCCTTGGGATAAGGAAGAATTGATTAGTTTTTGGTGAAGCTCAGGATATTATTCCGTATCCAGGAATTTTTTTTGGAAATTTTTTTGCGAAAGATTTTTTCTGTTTTACTGCATTACAGCTTCTATTGTTATTCTTAAATGATGTTTTTCTCCTCTAATTCCGAGATATATCAAAATAAATTTTCTGACAGTTAGGGCCTACTTTCTTTTTCATTTATTGTTTTGGGGAGAGGGGATGTTAAACAAAACGTATTATTCCAACTGAACCCACGGCGGGAGTATGCGCTCTACTGACTGGCGTTCTAGATGTGGATGGCTTCGGGTGAAAATTGGTGGGCTGGTTGGGTATGTGACGAGGAAGAATTGATTAAATTTTGGTGAAGATCCAGATCCGGACACGAGAATTTTAAAGTGTTTCTTCACCATAGAGTGATAGGGCAAAAAACAGGATATGGCGCGATATCTCAAAAAATTGTGGACAGATTAGGACGAAACTTGGCAGATAAGTTGGGTATGTGACAAGAACAAGCCGATTAGATTTTGGTTCAGGTCAAAATCCAGATCCGGCCTATCAGTGGATACAAAACACAAACTCTTCAGCCTGGTGGAGGTATGCGCTCTACCGAGTGGTGTTCCAGTATAGTGACAAATTCAAAAGTTGATTTGACTTTGACGACTGCATCATCATAAAATTTATACAAATAAATGTCAAAAATATATATACACAGTATATAAAATATAAAAATTATAAAAATACAAAACATCGTTTCATACACAATTATAAAAACACAAAACACATAAAAACATGCAATGAAGGGAGCAGGAGACAAGAAGGGGAGAGAGGGAAGCACACATGCACAACAACAGAAGAGAACAGGGACGTCGGTAGATCTGTGGAAGGGGGAGGGCTGGGATATGAGGGATGGGTACATGGTGTAAAGCAAATTAGCACTTCTAGGAATTTTAGGAAAGAAGTTGGGGATTGAAAGAGGCAGATTTGGGGTGTTTTAACGGGGGTAGAAAAGATCAAGGTTTTGGATGGGGGAAGACAAGAGATGGTGGTTTACAACTGTGTTAAAGACCTGGAGGGAGGAGTGGGATTGAAGAGAGTGAGGGAGTTTGTTCCAGAGGTGGGAAAAAAGAGGAATGAAAGAGTAAAGGTGAATAGAGAGTCTTGATTTAGGCAGTTTCACCAGAAGAGGGTTGCTGGCAGATATTTTGCATCCTGTAGGAATATTTGGGGGACAAAGCAGTGACAGAACTGGGGGAGCCAGGCCGGAGAGGAGTCGGTAGAAGACCGAAAGACCACCAACCTGCCTTCGGTGAGTGAGTGAAAGGCCCTCGGATTCCAATGATTCTGAATGCTTTGGTTTCAACAGCGTGAAGACGAGCTTGGTGTGAGGCAGGAGCACCGGCCCAGAGGGGAGAGCAGTACTCCATTGAGCTGCGGATGAAAGCCTTGTATGTGGTGAGGAGCTCAGGTGTGCCAAGGAAGGACTTCGCACGACGGAGGATGCCCAGTCGGCGACTGGCTTTGGAGGTCAGATTTGAAATGTGGTTTTCCCAGGAAAGATCATGGCAGATAGTGAGACCCAAAAGCTTGAGTGACAGAACTTCTTCAAGAGGATTGTTGAGAAAGTAGATGGGAGGGTTGTCCAGATGTTTTTTTCGGAGAAACATTGTGAGAGTGTGAGATTTGTCAGGTTTGAAAGACGTATCACACTTGTTTGACCAGTTTGAGACCAGAACCATTGTACTTGTGAAAAAGATTTCAAACAGCAGGATGTGGGTGGCTCTGCTTTACCGTGCCCATGCCGTGCTCCCAAGAGGGTCTTTACCAGTCGGCAATGAAGTATGCACCGGCATCACCTTCCAGCCGGACCACCGTGGTGCAGGCACATAATTCACTCCTTTAGTTATTAATGAGCCAGCTGGGTTTTTTAATGGCTAACCAAGCGCAACATGATAAGTCTTCTGAGACTAACTCAGGTTCCAGAAGTTTTTAATCGAAATCCTTAATACTACTGCCTTCAGCCATTTTTTATCCAAAAATCTCACAAATGCCACTTTCGTCTCCTTAGCATTATGTCAATGTATAAAATAACCACCTTTAGAGGCCATTTTTCCCCGCAAAGCGGGGGTTGGCCTTTTTCGGGAACCGTGGTTGTTGTTGTTTTTCGGTCCCCTATTTGAAGCAATGTTTTACAGCCGGATGCCCTTCCTGGCGCCAACCCTTTTTGCCGCCTTTAACGACAAACAGGGAATTACCAGTGAACTGGTACTCAATTAGCCGACCTCGGAAGGTCCGATGATCAGGCTGAGTCAACCCCCCCCCCCCCCTGGCATTAATTCAGCGATCGACCGGGATTCGAACCCAGGATCCTTGGTTATCCTAAGCCGGCACCCTAGCCGCTAGCCCAACACCAGGGATTTATGTCAATGTGCCCACTCAATATTGCTATAACATATAAATTGATGTCAAAGTCGTAGAAACCAATAAATTCCACATTTCTGTAGCACCTTCAGTCGCACGTCAGACATGGACAGCACGTTCGTGAAGGACTTCCATGAAAAACGTACTCTTTCGCAAACAAACGCATACTAGTCAGGTTCACTATGTTTTTTCGTTCAAAATCATGGTCGATTAGCAAACCTATACATTTTTGGAAACGTTATTACATGGAAAATCTGAAAATCAATGTTTACATTTGCCAATTCCGACCAATTCGATTCGACCAATTCGACCAATTCGACCAATTCGACCATTCGACCATTCGACCAATCGCTTCGATCGACCATTCGACCAATTTGATCGATTCGATTCGATTCGATTCATCGAATTCGATTCGATCGACCATTCGACCAATTCGATTTGCCAATCAATTTGACCGACCTTTGCTTGTGTGGAACGGACTGTGAAAACGATGCGGACTATATTGTCGGATACGACACACAGGACAGTGATGACGAACTCTAAATGGCATATTCTGTAATCGTGTATGTTTGATGCCATTGACTGCCTGTGTATATTTTGTCATTGACTGCCTGTGTAGATGTGAAGTTATACTGACCGCATGTGTATATATGATTTTGCTGACTGCCTGTGTATGTTTGGTGATATGAATTATTGTGACACATTTTGATGTTATTAACTGCCGGTACAAAATGTTAACATGTATTTGATTATGCAACTTATCGCGAATATAAAGACAGTATTTTGCAATTCAAAACCTTTGATTCGTGTCTTACCATTCCCCATAGCACTAATTTGATACTTTTATTGGATTCCTTGTCCCTGAAAATATAGGTTTAGTATATTTTAAAAAGTTTTTAGGGTAATTAGAGGCAGAAATAGAACAAAATATGTATTTTACAGTGGCCATTTTGAAAATCCAAAATGGCCGCCATACAGGTATCTGTCCAAATGTAAACATTGATTTTTAGTTTCCTTATGCTATAACCTTTCCAAAAATGTATAGGTTTGCTAATCTACCATGATTTTGAACGAAATATAATTTATTGACATAGTGAACCTGACTATACGTTCACGTATAGAAACATCGATCGTGGGTCCGTGGCGAATCTGCATATGGCTATCCGCGAAGTTCACGTTTAGAAAGTAGAAAACCATCACGGCATGTCGTCATTCACTTGAACTCGATATCTCTTTTTTCATTCCAAACAACATATCCCCAATCACAAATTAATCACAAAATAAACTTTTAACAACATTGTTAATGTTTTCTTCATTGTAAAAACTACCAAGTCAACAGTTAAAAGGATTTTGAGCCTAGAGGTGTTACGGCCTTGGCAAGATCGATGGAGACAGCGATCTGTTGGCTTATACACCCCCCAAATAGCTATGTGGAATTCTATCATGTAGAGATTAAACCCACGTCGTTTGAACTTTGGCCGATGTCATTATTTACTTTTAATGATGTTTATATACGAATCAAAAAGAAGATAATTGGTTTTGGGTCGTCCTTTCCGCATATCTCGTGGGATTGTGAGTTGGAGAGATGACCGTGATGGCAGGGGGGGGTTGGCATTCTCTCAAGCAGGGATTCAACCCATGTCCTTATAAAAGGTCTTTGTCCGAGGTCACCGAGTCCGATCGGTGCAGCCGATCGGTGCAGCTGTGCAGCGATCGGTGCAGCCGTTTGTGCGGCACCCGGGAAAATAACGTTATGCGAGAGTCCAAACCTGAAAATGCTGGAGACCAAAGCTGAAATTGGAAAAACAATATGCCCTATTTTACTCAAGGGGATCTCAGGATTACCCACCCAAAATATCGTTGCGATCAGTTCAGCCGTTTTTGCGGTACCTTCGAATGGATGGACAGACAGACAAACAGACGGACGGACATTTGGTGAATTATAGTAAGATTTCATGAGGCTCAGCTGTTTGGCTTTCCTGGAGAAAACAGACAATAATAAGGCATATGTGTGGAATCATTGAGGTGGGTGCCTGTGGGATCAGCACCATTAACAGTCCAGGCAAGACTATTTCTGGGTGGCAGGTGTCCAGGCTCATAGACTCTTTGCTCTACCTTTTCACTCTCCAGCTATATCATATTTACAAAGCTAAACTAGGAAGAATCTCAAAAGGCAAAGCCCGTCTGCGGTCCACGTCCACTTTGTACTGAAACTAAATTTGATTAATCGGTATTCTCCATGTTCTTTTAACTAGCAGTAGGTCCTCAATTTATTTTTTCTTTTACCCTCACTTTTTTCTTTTTCTTTCACCCTCACTTTTTTTTTATTTCACCCTCACTGTTTTCTTTTTCTTTCATCCTCACTTTTTCTTTTTATTTCACCCTCACTTTTTTCTTTTTCTTTCACCCTCACTTTTTTCCTTTTCTTTCACCCTCACTTTTTTCTTTCTTTCACCCTCACTTTTTTCTTTTTCTTTCACCCTCACTTTTTCTTTTCTTTCACCCTCAGTTTTTTCTTTTTCTTTCACCCTCACTTTTTCTTTTTCTTTCATCCTCACTTTTTTCTTTTTCTTTGATTCTCACTTTTTTCTTTTTCTTTCACCCTCACTTTTTCTTTTTCTTTCATCCTCACTTTTTTCTTTTTCTTTGATCCTCACTTTTTATTTTTCTTTCATCCTCACTTTTTTCTTTTTCTTTCACTCTCACTTTTTTCTTTCTTGCACCCTCACTTTTTTCTTTTTCTTTCTCCCTCACTTTTCCACCTTTATTAGATTTTGATTTGTTTTCTCCGCAACCACTTGAGCAATTGACACAAAACTTTCAACATAGGAGTGTCTATTCATGGAGTATGTCGTAACAAGGGTACATGATGATTGGATGAAAAATGCGACTGGCGTTTCAAAAAGTTGCTATCTGTAGTCATGGTAAACAGGGTGTTTCACATAGCAGGAATAAACGGTTTCTTGAGAATTTGATGACAAAAGCTCAAATGATAAAACAATTCAGTTCAGATCTTCACCAAATTCGAATCAATTCGTTCTTTTCACACACACAACCGATACACCGAGTTTCGTCAAAATCGGTCCATAACTTTTTGCGATATATGTCGATTATGCCCAATCACTCAGTGGTGAATACTCACATAAAATAATTCTCCGATCTGGGTCCGAAGCTTCACCAAAATTGAATCAATTCTTGTTTGTCACATACGCATCCTCCCGACTACGTTTCGGCCGAATCCGTCCACAACCTTTTGAGATTTATTTTTTTGGGATACAACATCGAGGCTCGTGTAAGAGCTGACATTAATGACAAAAAAACAAACGGACACATAAGACGAAATAATGGGAGCAGGAGACAAGATGGGGAGAGAGGGGGAAGCACACAAGTACAACATTTGAGAGCAGGGACATTGGGAGATCTGTGGGAGGGAGAGGGCTTGGGGAGAGGAGGCATGGGAAGGGAGGTGGCGGGTGGGAGAGGTAAAAAAAAAAACACATGGACACAGCTTGGACTTCCAGGAAAGAAGTCGCTATTTCAGAGAAGTGTATCTGGGGTGAATTAACAGGGGTAGAAAAGATCAAGGTTTTGGATGGGGGAAGATAAGAGATGGTGGTGAACAGCTGTTTTAAAGACCTGGAGGGAGGAGTGGGATTGAAGGGAGTGTGGGAGTTTGTTCCAAAGGCGGGAGGAAAGAGGAATGAAAGAGTGAAGGTGAGCAGAGAGTCTTGATTTTGGCAGTTTCACCAGAAGAGGGTTGCAGGCAGATCTTGTGCGTGCTGTAGGAGTATTTGGGGGACAGAGCATAGACAGAGCTGGGGGAGCAAGGCCGGAGAGGAGTCGGTGGAAGACAGAAAGACCACCAACCTGCCTGCGGTGAGTGAGTGAAAGGCCCTCATAATCAGCTTCATCGCAGGAGATTCCAATGATTCTGAAAGCTTTGGTTTCAACAGCGTGAAGCGGAGCGAGATGACATTATGACACGAGCTGGCGAGCTAGGTGATATCCTTCTGCATATCGTTTTTAGCCCTATCACTCAATGGCCAAGAATTACTGAAAAAGTTATATTAGCCGGATCCGGATCTTCACCAAAATCGAATCATTTCATCCTTGTCACATACTCAACTTCTCCACCAAACTTCGTCCGAATCCGTCAACAACCTTTTGGGTTATCCTGTTCACAGACAGACAGACAAACATGGCTGCAAACAACCTGCATTTATCTTCAAGGCAGAAGTTAAAACAGAAGCGCTGAATCCTGCTGATGCTAACACTTATACTATGGCTCTTTCTATAGAATCTCTGCTCACCTTCCCTCCTTCATTCCTCTTTTCTCCCGCCTCTGGAACAAACTCCCTCACTCTCTTCAATCCCACTCCTCCCTCCAGGTCTATAAAACACCTGTTCACCACCATCTCTTATCTTCCCCCATCCAAAACCTTGATCTTTTCTACCCCCGCTAATTTCACCCCAAATCCACTTTTTTGAGGTGACTTTTGACTTCTTTCCTGGAAGTCCTTGGTGTCCTTGCGTTTTATACCTATCCTGCACCCTCTCCCTCCCACACATCTCCCGATGTCCCTGCTCTCAAATGTTGTGTTTGTGTGCTTCCTCCCCTTCTCTCCCCATCTTGTCGACCGCTCTCCTTTTTATATACTTTGTTTGCTTGTTTGTTTGATTTGTTTGTTTGATAAATGTTAGCTCTTTCACGAGCCTCGACTCTGTATACAAAAAATAAAAAAAATAAAAAAAATAGCTGGCCTGATCACTCACTGCTGCTGAATTAATGATAGATATTTATTGTTTGTGTTCTGAACTAAGGCATAAAATTCCAACGTGAGCGATCGAAAACACTCGCAGAATGGTCAAGAGGGGAGAAGGAAGCTTAAATATATTCCGGAGTAGTTTCATCAAAAGCTCCCAACACCACAAAAGAAAGGCCTTTAGTTCCTAGAGGGTTTCAACAAAATTTTTTTTGTTGTTTATTTGGAATCCTGATGTTCGAGCTTTTCCTTGTGCTCGTGTTTCCATTTATTTTGCTTTATATAGACGGAGCAGGTGGAGATATTTCAGAACAGCGTACAATGTCATTTGTGAGCCAAAGTGCTGCACCTGTGATTGATCCAGCAGCATTGAGCGAAGGCACTGCTGGAGGCAGCCTTCTGGATATTGGCAAAATTGTGAACACAATGCCAACCATCAAAACAGAACGTCTCCATAGCCTGCTTTGATTCCGCGATTATACTGGAGACGTCGCTGAATCAACTCGCAAAATAAAAAATAAACAACGACTGAAGGCAGAACTTACAGGAGCTCATTACCTGTGATCCATGGAGATTAATTAATTAACATTCAAGTGTTTACCCTCAACAGGTCCGCGCAGCACCAAACGTCGTGACGGGCCAGAAACCTGAATTATGAATCGCACGTCAATATCTGCTTTAAGTGAGTGAAATATTGAAGACTCCTGGGTTTTACAAATATTAGAATCGTCCCTTATGAATATGTACCTGTCACAAGGCCTGTCTCTAGGCGGTGTTTTCTGTAGATTCTCGCAACGTCCCATGTAACGCAAACCCGCGTGCTCCTCCGTCATCTGCCTAATCCAAAACTACTTGACATTTCCTTCTCTCTGCGGTGTTGCTCTCCCAGATTATTTAGTCCTTCGCGAAGGCCAAATGAAACGATGCCGTCGTGGGCTGCTGGATTGTCTCTCTGTGATATGTATTCCGGTGTACTCTCCTGTTTACATGGGTTGCTGTGTTTTTTATTTATTTATATCAAACAGCAGAACATGAGACATTTCAACCCATTTCTTCCAGAGTGCGGGACAAAGGGAATTTCAAAATTTGATGAAAGGACTGGGAAAGCTTTGCCTTTGAGAAGCCCGAAAAAGGTTTTGAAAAAGGTTGAGATTATGCTTCCCTTTTACTCTCTTCTGCAATGCTCTTTCCTTTTAATCCGTTCCCCTGATGTGATTCAGGCAGCTTGGATTTGCCCTAGAAAAAAATGTCTTGCCACAACTTCTGTTACAGCTCATTTATGCTATCAGACGGTGGTCCATGTTAATGCCCTGCGGAGCTCTTTACCAGCAAGGTGAGCCCTTTGATATGTGAGAATTCACCCACTGGTTTCACCTTGGGGATTAAAATAGTTCGCATAAAGAGATCCTAATTGTCCAAAACTCAAAAACATTAAAATAAAATTCTGCTACTTCTACTACGATGTCACTACATTATTGTGGGGTCAGCCGCATTGCTTTCCCTTCTCCGCACGCCTCTATCAAAAACTTCCTCTCATGTCCCGACTGCATTCAAATCAAAAACCTGCCTTAGCATATCGCCATCCTATTTCCTGAGACTCATATAATTGGACAGGACATATTTTCTTACATATTGGATGCACAGTACTTACAAATTGAGAAATAAAACAGTTATTGAATTTCCGAGACGACTGTTCATACCTCGCTCCTGGACTGTTATCCGTATCTCATTACTGGACTGTTGTCCGTATCTCGTTCCTGGACTGTTTTCCGTATCTCATTACTGGACTGTTGTTCGTATCTCATTCCTGGACTGTTATCCATATCTTATTACTGGACTGTTGTTCATATCTCGTTCCTGGACTGTTGTTCGTATCTCGTTCCTGGACTGTTGTCCGTATCTCATTACTGGACTGTTGTTCGTATCTCGTTCCTGGACTGCTGTTCGTATCTCGTTCCTGGACTGTTGTCCGTATCTCATTACTGGACTGTTGTTCGTATCTCGTTCCTGGACTGTTGTTAGTATCTCGTTCCTGGACTGTTGTCCGTATCTCATTACTGGACTGTTGTTCGTATCTCGTTCCTGGACTGTTTTCCATATCTCATTACTTGACTGTTGTTCGTATCTCATTCCTGGACTGTTATCCATATCTTATTACTGGACTGTTGTTCATATCTCGTTCCTGGACTGTTGTTCGTATCTCGTTCCTGGACTGTTGTCCGTATCTCATTACTGGACTGTTGTTCGTATCTCGTTCCTGGACTGTTGTTCGTATCTCGTTCCTGGACTGTTGTTCGTATCTCGTTCCTGGACTGTTGTTCGTATCTCGTTCCTGGACTGTTGTTCGTATCTCGTTCCTGGACTGTTGTTCGTATCTCGTTCCTGGACTGTTGTTCGTATCTCGTTCCTGGACTGTTGTTCGTATCTCGTTCCTGGACTGTTGTCCGTATCTCATTACTGGACTGTTGTTCGTATCTCTTTCCTGGACTGTTGTTCGTATCTCGTTCCTGGACTGTTGTCCGTATCTCATTACTGGACTGTTGTTCGTATCTCGTTCCTGGACTGTTGTCCATATCTCGTTCCTGGACTGTTCTTCGTATCTCGTTCCTGGACTGTTGTCCGTATGTCATTACTGGACTGTTGTCCATATCTCGTTCCTGGACTGTTCTTCATATCTCGTTCCTGGACTGTTGTCCGTATCTCATGACTGGACTGTTGTCCGTATCTCATGACTGGACTGTTGTTCGGATCTCATTCCTGGACTGTTGTCCATATCTCGTTCCTGGACTGTTCTTCGTATCTTGTTCCTGGACTGTTGTTCGTATCTCGTTCCTGGACTGTTGTTCGTATCTCATTACTGGACTGTTGTTTGTATCTCGTTCCTGGATGTTGTTCGTATCTCATTCCTGGATGTTGTTCGTATCTCGTTCCTGGATGTTGTTCGTATCTCGTTCCTGGATGTTGTTCGTATCTCGTTCCTGGAATGTTGGCCGTATCTCATTACTGGACTGTTGTTCGTATCTCATTACTGTACTGCTATCCGTATCTCATTACTCGACTGTTGTTCATATCTCATTCCTGGACTGTTATCCATATCTCATTACTGGACTGTTGTTCGTATCTCATTCCTGGACTGTTGTCCGTATCTCATTACTGGACGATTTGTATCTCGTTCCTGGACTGTTATCCATATCTCATTACTGGACTGTTGTTCGTACCTTGCTCCTGGACTGTCATCTGTATCTCATAACTGGACAGTTGTCAGTATCTCGTTCCTGGACTGTTGTCTGTATCTCATTACTGGACTGTTGTTCGTATCTCGTTCCTGGACTGTTGTTCATATCTCATTACTGGACTGTTGTCAGTATCTCGTTCCTGGACTGTTGTTCATATCTCATTACTGGACTGTTGTTCGTATCTCGTTCCTGGACTGTTGTTCATATCTCATTACTGGACAGTTGTCAGTATCTCGTTCCTGGACTGTTGTCAGTATCTCGTTCCTGGACTTTTTTTTGTATCTCGTTCCAAAAACATTTTGGACACAACACATAAACTGTCTGGGCCCACATGTGCCGAGCCAACATGTTTGCAAAAACACAAACAGAACATGGCCAGCATGCACTTTATCCAGTTATATAATGGAGTTAAGAATAATTAATGGAACAGATACAGACAAATGCAGCAAGGAGGATATACAGTCACGTGAAAAAGTAAGTACACCCCATGTAAAGTTTTGACTTTTTCAACATATTTAAACATACAGCTATTTGATCTTCATTTCAACAATATTGACAGATAAAGGTGATATAATATAACTTATATCATGAAACATTTACATTTTGTAGTCCATTGTATAATTTAAATAAACATAAATGCAAATTTCGCATGTGGAAAAAGTAAGTACACCCCCGACATTTATCACTACTTCAAATACCTAAAATTAGAATGAGGTGCACCAGCTCAGGTGCAAATGATTAGAACATCGTTAGAGAGGATCTTGGAGGAACCTGTCTTATTTAAACCTCAGACATTTAGTTTGGTTTGCTCTTTGTTGTTTAAGTGTGCAGCGTCACCATGCCTAGATCAAAAGAGCTCTCTGAGGCCTTCAGAAAGAAGGTTATAAATGCCAACGAGTCTGGGAAGGGATTTAAAAAGATCTCCAAACAATTTGAAAGCAATCATTCGACTGTCCGGAAGATCATCTACAAGTGGAGAAGATTCCAAACAACTGCCTATTTGTTCAGGCCATGCCGCCCCAGCAAGTTCAGCCCGAGAGCAGACTGCAAGATGCTGAAAGAAGTCTCTAAGAACCCCAGAATGTCATCACGGGACCTACAGGTAGCTCTTGCCACTGTTGATGTCAAAGTGCACGAGTCTACCATGAGAAAGAGGCTGCACAAATTTGATCTACATGGGAGATGTGCCAGGAGGAAACCTTTGCTGTCCAGAAAGAACATCAGGGCAAGACTAAAGCTTGCCAATGAACACCTCGGCAAAGACCAGACTTCTGGAACAATGTGCTCTGGAAAGATGAGTCAAAGGTAGAGCTATTTGGCCACAGTACCAGAAGACATGCTTGGCGAAAACCAAAGACAGCATTTGACCACAAGAACCTGATACCAACTGCAAAGCATGGTGGTGGAAATATTATGGTTTGGGGCAGCTTTGCTGCATCAGGGCCTGGGCAGCTCACCATCATATAATCCACTATGAATTCTTCATTGTACCAGAGGGTGCTTGAGGATAATGTGAGGCCATCTGTCGGAAAGTTGAAGATCAACCGAAGGTGGACCTTGCAACATGACAATGACCCTAAACATACCAGTAAATCCACCAAGGAATGGCTGAAGAGAAAGAAATGGAGGGTTCTGGAATGGCCAAGTCAAAGCCCGGATCTAAATCCCATTGAGATGTTGTGGGGGGATTTGAAACGAGCTGTGCTTGCAAGAATCCCCTCAAACATCGCACAGCTGAAATAATTCTGCATGGAGGAGTGGGCAAAAAATTCTCCCAGTCAATGTCAGAGACTGGTAGACAGTTATAAGAAACGCCGACTTGAGGTTGTTTCTGCCAAAGGGGGCAATACCACCTATTAGAGCCAAGGGTGTACTTCCTTTTTCCTCATGCAAAATTTGCATTTATGTTTATTTAAATTATACAATGGACTACGAAATGTAAATGTTTCATGATATTTGTTATATTATATCACCTTTATCTGTCAATATTGTTGAAATGAAGATCAAATAGCTGTATGTTGAAATATGTTGAAAAAGTCAAAACTTTACATGGGGTGTACTTACTTTTTCACGTGACTGTATGGTTGTTCAGCCAGAATTACATGCACTTACCGGCCCATGTATTCTGTCATCAAACATAATGCATCTCATTATGTTCAGTGGATGTAGTGAAGGCTTTCTGTTCACAGATCATTAAATTTATGGAAATTTCTGCACATAATTTTATTTTGTTCTTCTTAGATACCTCTAATACTGGATAAAAAATATATACTCCTTGAAAAACTCATTCCTATGAAGTATGGCTTGCACTTGCCCAAATGTGTGGAATACAAACCACGGTTATCCATGCCATTTCCAATAATTTAACACCGTCTGTCACCCTTACTACGCACTTCCTTTGTGCTCCCAATTAAACTGTGTGAAAGGTCCATCTTGAGAGCACAAATCCTGGAAATATGGATCAACGTAAGCTGGTAATGGGCATCTCGAGGCTACTCGCTTTCATGCAGAGGCCAATATTTTGTATTCATGCATTTTTTGTAGCCACGCCAGTTGTAGCCTTGAGAATTGGGATCATACATGGTGTTGATTGTTGTGGCTCTCCCATGGAGGATGTTTTGTCAAACCAAATCCAGGAATGTGTGTTTGTGGATTGATTATCACAACTAATAAACCAGCACCTCTTGGGGGAGGTTCTCGACAACTAAATGAATAATGCAACACGAGCAGAGGGAGATGTGCGGATTGCATTAGTTGTGTGACCTGTGTTGTGTGAACAAGGAGTCTGTGTCATGTGCATATACAAGGTTGCGAGTACATGCAACACATGAGACGCGACTCTGTGGGTGCATGCGATGTGACTCCGCGGGTGCATGAGACGCAACTCCGTGGGTGCATGAGATGCGACTTCGTGGGTGCATGAGATGCGACTCCGCGGGTGCATGAGACGCGACTCCACGGGTGCATGAGACGCGACTCCACGGGTGCATGAGACGCGACTCCACGGATGCATGAGACGCGACGCCGCGGGTGCATGAGACGCGACTCCGCGGGTGCATGAGACGCGACTCCGCGGGTGCATGAGACGCGACTCCGCGGGTGCATGAGACGCGACTCTGCAGGTGAATGAGACGCGACTCCGCAGGTGCATGAGACGCGACTCCGCAGGTGCATGAGACGTGATTCCACGGGTGCATGATATGCAACTCATAACTTTTCAAGTATCACATTTTCACCAGCCAGGACAGGTTTCATATCGATCGGTGAAGCAGTTTCAGAGAAGGAATTTTTTTTTTATATTGGCTTTCAACCAAATATGGCTGCCACACCACGTGACATATAATTTAAAAAATGTACACTCTGCATGTGTATGGGTAGGGGATCACATTTGTGAAATTTCGTGTTGATTGGATAAGGTTCGTTTGTCTATCTAAGATAGCTGCCAAACCACATGACCTACAACATCATCATTTTCAAAGTATATGCATCAATGGTGTTAGATGACATTTGTAAAATTTCGCATCGATAGGGTAAGCGATTTCAAAGATATAATTATTTAAAATTTACCTTCAATCCAATATGGCTGCCACACCATGTGACCAATGATGTTTTTGTGATCATCTTTTAATCGCCCTGCCTAGTCAATGACACATAAAAAGTTTCTTGTCAATCGATTTGGTGGTTTGTAAGAAGATGTATTTTAATGTTTTAGGTTAAAACCAATATGGCTGCCAAACCATGTAACCTGTGCTGTCAAAAATGGAATATTTCAATACAAATGTGTAATAGATCATGTGCATGCAATTTAAGATTGTTAGGATAAGGAAATCGATTAAAACATTTTTGGCTGGTATACCACTTCACCTATGATGTCATCATTATCATGCTTTTGTTCCCCATTTGGAGTGCTTGACAATGTGCCAATTTTCAAATTTTTCCATTAAGCGGTTTCTGAGAAAATTTTTTTTAATTATTCGCGTTTAATCCAAGATGGTTGCCATACCACGTGACATATGACGGCACAATTATCATAAAAACATTCTGCATGGGTGTCGCTCCAAACCTGAAAGTTTAGTCTCAATCGGACCATGACCCATGTCTAACATGGTGACTGCCCTCCTAATAGACTTGACTCACCAAACATGGTGACTGCCCTCCTAATAGACTTGACTCACCAAACATGGTGACTGCCCACCTAATGGACTTCACTCTCCAAACATGGTGGCTGCCCTCCTAATGGACTTGACTTGCCAAACATGGTGTTTGCCCTCCTAATGGACTTGATTCGCCAAACATGGTGACTGCCCTCCTAATAGACTTGACTCGATGAACATGGTGTTTGCCCTCCTCATGGGTTTAGGGTTAGACTAAACTCATGACTCATGGGTTTAGGGTTGCTGAGAAAAACGAGGTTTAGCCCGTTTACCCATGTGTATGTATGTATGTGTATATATATATATATATATATATATATATATCTATTGTCGCGTTCCTGGCGATTAAAATCTTTCCAAAGAACGAATCGCCGAACAAGCTGTTACTCCAAGGCATTCATCAAATGGGGAAGGGGAGGAGGAAGGGGAAGATGATGAGGAGGATGCTGAAGAGCGCTTACCTGCACAGATCCCACCTGCAGTGCTCACACCTGCAATAGATAAACTCAAACAAAGTCGACTTTAAAATGTACCAAAAAAATAACATGATTTATTAAAAGAAAATACCGATAACAACAAAAGCGCGACGGTACAACTAAATTCCAAATGGATCCTCCACATCAGACTTAAAGACGGATAAAAGGGGAATGTAAAAAGAACTGGAAAATAATTGTGTAATTTAATTGTGAGGACTTCACTCGGATCGGTGTCTCGTCAGTAATGTCAGGCCCTGAGCGCGCAGGCCCGACACCGCTTCTGCCTTTTTTTTTTTCTTTTTTTTTTTGTATACAAGATCGAGACTCGTGAAAGAGCTAACATTAATCACACAAAAAGACAAACCGACACACAAAACACAAAAAACAAGGGGAGCGGCAGACAAGATGGGGAGAGAGGTGGAAGGACACAAAAGAGAGGGGGAAGAGGGGGAAGGACACAAACACAACATTTGAGAGCAGGGACATCGGGAGGACTTGGGGGGAGGTGGGAGAGGAATAAAACATATGAACACTGCAAGGACTCTGGGGTGAATTACCGGGGGTAGAAAAGATCAAGGTTTTCGATGGGGGAAGATAAGAGATGGTGGTGAACAGCTGTTTTAAAGACCTGGAGGGAGGAGTGGGATTGAAGGGAGTGGGGGAGTTTGTTCCAGAGGCGGGAGAAAAGGGGAATTAAAGAGTGAAGGTGAGCAGAGAGCCTAGACTTTGGCAGTTTAACCATAAGAGGGTTGCAGGCAGATCTTGTGCGACCTGAAGGAATATTGGGGGGACAGAGCACAGAGAGAGCTGGGGGAGCAAGGCCGGAGAGGAGTCGGTAGAAGACAGAAAGCCCACCAACCTGCCTGCGGTGAGTGAGTGAAAGGCCCTCGGTGTTGACTACATCGCAGGAGATTCCAATGATTCTGAAAGCTTTGGTTTCAACAGCGTGAAGCCGAGCAAGGTGTGAGGCAGGAGCACCAGCCCAGAGGGGGGAACAGTATTCCATTGAGCTGCGGATGAAAGCCTTGTATGTGGTGAGGAGCTCAGGTGTGCCAAGGAAGGACTTCGCACGACGGAGGATGCCCAGTCGGCGACTGGCTTTGGAGGCCAGCTTGGAAATGTGGTTTTCCCAAGAAAGATCATGGCAGATAGTGAGACCCAAAAGCTTGAGCGACAGAACTTCTTGGAGAGGATTGTTGAGAAAGTAGATGGGAGGGTTGTCCAGTCGATCCTTTCGGAGAGACATTGTAAGAGTGTGAGATTTGTCAGGATTGAAAGACATGTTCCACTTGTTTGACCAGTCTGTGATTTTGTCCAGGTCTGCAGAGAGTGAGGAGGCTGCAGACTGCCGATCTGAGGGATGAGGAATGGAGCGACAGAGAGTAGAGTCGTCAGCAAAGAGATAGAGAGGATTTTCAAGAGAGTCAGAGAGATCATTGATGAAGACCAGAAAAAGCACAGGGCCCAGAACACTACCTTGGGGAACTCCAGCCTGAACAGGAAGAGGAGATGAGAGAAACCCATTCAGGGCCACACGTTGACTACGACCAGAGAGGAAGTCCGCCAGCCATGCGTGGAGATTTCCATGGATACCAAAGGAGGAGAGTTTGGTGAGCAGAGCAGGGTGCCAGACCGTATCGAAGGCACGTGAAATGTCAAGGGAGACAGCTCTAATTTCCTGTTTGGCGTTGAGGACCTCCATCCATTGTTGAGAAAGCAGAAGCAGCATGTCCAGAGTAGAGTGACCAGGTCTGAAACCAAATTGATGATCAGAGATGAAGCCATTGGAGAAGAGGAAAGATTTAATATCTGAAGCAATGATGGATTCCATGACTTTGCTGATAATTGGGAGAAGGCTGATTGGTCTGTAGTTGCTGGGATCTGTTTTTGCACCTTTTTTGTGCAAAGCGGTGATGTTGGCTGATTTCCAAGCAGATGGCAGATGACCTTGAGCAAAAGAGAGGGTGAAGAGAACAGAAAGAGGGAGTGAAAGAGCAGAAGAACATGATTTTAGGACCCGTGGGCTGATGCCGTCAGGACCAGTTGCAGAATCAGAGTCGAGGGTTGAC
Organism: Myxine glutinosa; assembly: GCF_964187855.1. Classification (NCBI taxonomy): domain Eukaryota; kingdom Metazoa; phylum Chordata; class Myxini; order Myxiniformes; family Myxinidae; genus Myxine; species Myxine glutinosa. The sequence goes on from NC_136274.1 coordinate 17,157,440, forward strand.
AGAAACTTTTCCACCTTGTCAGGAGGAAAGGACACAGAGTCCAGGAGCAGCTGGGTATGACTGGGTACGGTGGGTACAGAGAGGGATGGGTTTGGGACACAAGATTTAGAGGCAAACACAGAGTTGAGGCATTCAGCCATCGTGGCCGGCTCCAGCAGAGGTGCCAGGCCCCAAAACGTGGGGTCCATAAAGTGGTGCTTGGCCGCAGAACGGCGGTCCATAAGTGGTGCATCAATGCAATGCATGCTGGTTGCGGGAGTTCTGGCACACCATGGCGGACTCCCGCACGCTCCCCTCGGTGCCCAGAGAGCACAGTCCTCGGGTGGGAGACAGAGGAACAGAAGACAGGTGAGTGAGGGGTAAGGTCACAAGGGTACACATCAAACAAGGCAATGCAAGGTGAGGTGCGTCTGGAGACTGAGCGGAGAAAAGCTCGTCCCTACCATATGTCACCCCCCCCCTGTTACCTACTCTACCCTTGCCCTTACCCCATATTTACAAAAATCTACACATTACAAATTCGCTGCTACCGTCTCGTCTTCACTATCTTTCCCCGATACCAAATTCGTCACCACAATCCCTCTAATCCAAAATTTGCCATCACCAAACTCATCATCAATCCTCATAAGGAGGGAGAGATGGAACATCACACAATGTCACACCCACGTCATGATGCATCTCACAATCCAAACATTTGCACAACAAAAATAATCACAACCTGGCATGGTGCGGAGTAGCGTCACCTCAGGTGAGTGGATGCGGATGGTGCGACGAGATTTCAATCCCAACTATCTTCTAAATGACATTAACACACGTTACACTACCCGGGGTCTTTCCCTGCCAAACCAATGGCCATCTTACACTCTATGCAGTTTTAAGAACCAAATTCCCATTGACCAAACTGTGGTGCTTCATCAATTTGGGGTCTCACTCCCCCGATTCAACTCCCTGTGCCTTTGCACAATTTCCGGGCTGAGTCATGTAGCTCTCCCAGCAGGTCTACCCACCTGCACACCTCCACCACTGTAGTTGCCTCCGAGCTTACCTGCTCCTCACCCTACCTATCTAACTGGGGAAGGCCCTCTGGTGCTCTCCCCACTCGGTGCCCTCTCTGGCACTGGGCTACCCGGGTCCGTCCTCCGGATCCTCGGGCCCCATCCACAACTCTAACGGCTCCCAGAGCCCACCTGCGGCCTCACCTGGCCAACATCCTCACAGTGGTGGAGTGTCCATTCAACTATACACACGAACAGGCCACACGCCCAGCCATTTCCACGTCACTAATGCACCCATCCAAACTCCATTCTTCCACATGGAACACAGATGCCAATATCCAACCACAATTTACCTGTACCCTCTACCTAACGCTTAAACTACCCTCCCCGGGTATTCGTGGTGGGGTCCATCCTCCCCATCCACACCTTCGCACCATCCACTCCACTCCACATTTCCACCATACTCACTCCATACCATCCATTCCATACTCCATATATTCCAGACTCCATGTATTCCACACAACCATTCTCCATACACCTGTGTTTGCACATCCGTGACAACACTCCAACACCTGGTGCTTCCTGCACCCTCCTTCCTCCAGGACCGTTCGGTCAACACAACACACAATCACCATTACTCACTCATACCTGCTCCATATACCTGTCCAGTTGCACACCTGTGCAATCTCACCTGGTGCCTCCTGCACCCTCCTTCCTCCAGGAACATTCATTCAATACAATGCACAATCAATTATTCCTCATACGCTGCTTCATACACTTCCACGCTCAATACAACTCACAATTACCTTTTCACAATACACCTCTGAATACAATTTTACACACACACACGGCATCATCTGACCTACCTGGTTTCCTGCTAACGCTCGCGCTTCCCCGTCGCCCCTTATATTATTGCGCTCCCTCGTCATTATAATCCAACTACCCTCTCTATGTCCCCACTACCTGTCCAATGTCACTACTTAACCTTACCGTTACCTATGGTCAATCTCTAGATCCCTACACACTCTATCCTAACCCTCCCGGGCTAGTTTTCACTGCCATAAACCTCATAAACCTATAGCTCCTTTGCCCCCTCTTGTGCGAGGGATGGTGGATTGGCCATCCTTGCACATCGGGCATCTTCCACTAATAAATTTTGCTCTCAAATTTCAACCAATCAAAATTTTCCAATCACAAATTCCCTATCCCTACCAAATGTCCATTAAACGTGAGCCTCGGTGCGTCGTTACATTCTCAAAGCCCAGCTTCTCGAAGCCGAGCAATGAATTCGGGTGGTTTGGTCACCTGCAGGTTGAATCCGTCCGGCATTCGGTTCAAGGGGAGGGGGGGGGGGGGGTTGGTCGGGCCGAGATTCCACGCACCATCTCGGCGCGGCACCTTGCGGTCCCCAGCCCGATGGCTCAATCTCGCCTGGTCGGAACCCCGCCCCCGCCACCAGGGGGCACCGTTCCGCTTCCCCCCACCTGCCCCTGAACCGGACCGGTCGCCTTGCCCGACAAAGCCCGGACTCGACCGTGCGGGGCCCCGCATCCAACAAAGCGCACCGCGCACGCTATCCGTCGCCCTAAACGCTGCCCCGTTCAACGTCGATGCTTCACTTGCATACGCGACCCGTTTCACACTCAAACCTGGCGTCTCGGCGCCTCCAGTGCATCCCACACACTCCGTCCATTCCACCACCGCACTCCCTGTTACACACCACACCTCTCGCACACACTCTTGCGCACACTTGCCGTTCGCACACTTCGTTCCACACCTCTCCTCCGTTACGTCCTCCGTAACACTCACCATGGGCGTGCACTCTTGCATCCACCCACTAACGCGCTCCGATGGGCTCTCCCACACACGCGCCACAACCAACTCAGGTGTGCTTCCTCACACACGTTCCACCACCACCTTACTCTCCGTGTCACACTCACCCTCGCACGTACACTCCGTATCGCTCTCACTCCCTGTGTCACACTCCGTACACCGCGACGTGCATTCCCGCTCGCACTTGGTTTCACACTCGCGCTTTGTAACACGCCCATTCCCCGATGCACACTTTTTTCTCACACGCGTGCCATTCGCTTTAACATAGCACACAAAGGACCTTCCACGAACGCCCGGGTGCTTCCTCGATCCCAAGCGCGCGACAATTCTCTTCGCGCCAAACACTTTGCCGAAAAACCTCTTAGCGCCATACACAGCACGACTCACCTTTTGGATCCTTTTCTCCATGCGCACCTGCAAATCTTTATAAGGATTAGCAAGTACGGCATCAGGATGTGAACTTAGACTTTGTGCACAATCCATTTCTCCCTCCAACTGGTGCTTTTTTAATTCTGCCCTCTCTACAAGCCCGATTTTAACTATTTCTTTTTCTTTAACGACCGTTGGCTTTAATAAAATTCCCTCTACTTCAGCGGTCGCCGGCTGCCCCATACCCCGGGTCGCGATTTCTACCCCGGTCCAGTTACCTGTGCTTTTCTCCACTTCGCCCAACCAGTGCTCCTCGACCCGCTTTACCTCGTCGTGCACCTTTGGGACCCTCTCGCTCAACATGCGATCCATGGTCTCTCCACATTTTTGTGTGCTCTCCCCACATTTTTGTATGCGGTCACCCATTCTGTCCCCAACTTTACCGATTTGCTCCATTTTGCTTCCTAGCCTCCCGATTTGATTTTCCATATTACTTAACCCTTCTCTCATTGCCCCCATTTGGCCCCCCAATTGCTGACTGGTACCCCTCGCTTCATCCCTCATTTTTTCCAATTGTTCTCCCATTCTGTCCATACTGTCGTTCTTTTTCTGTATTTCCACCATAAATTGGGCCATGAAGGCCTGCATGTCGCCCACCCCCATCTGCGCAGCGGGCGCGACCACCGCGTGCTCGTGCGAGGCACCATTTTGTGCGCCTGAAACCTTGTGCGCGCCACCATTTTGTGTCTCCCCAACCACGTGCGTGAGAGCGCCATTTTGTGCACGTGAAGCCCCCTCAACCACATCCTCATTTCTCTCCTCCTCCATTTTCTCCCTCTGGTCCTGGGTTACCCCTAACCCCTCTTCTAATTCCCCACCGGCATCCTGTCGCCTTGATCATCCATGGCGCGATTTTCAAATTTGGAATTTAAAATTACATTTTGGCCGCTCGAAATTTTGAGCGCACTATTCGCGCTTCAGGTCCGAATCTCGCTCCCGACACCAATTGTTACGGAACCCAACGTCGGCCTCTGTTCCCCTTATCGAGGGGGGATTAATCCCCTCGTCTATAACTGACCGACGTGGTCCCTGACGCTGCACAGCTCCCTCCGGAAAGGCAGGTGCGCAACCCCGTTCGCGACCGCGGACAGATGTTAATTGCCGAGTGGTTTTAGCAACCGCGGCACGAACTATTACCAAGAACTAGACCCGATTCATAACGTCGGCCGAATCGCGCCACGTATACTCAATGGGGAAACCTCTAAAGCGACCGAACGAGCATGAAGAAGAAAAAGACAAAGTAGGGAATAACAGGATTTATTATTATTTACACACAACTAAGCAGAAGGAAAGGAAATACGATTCACAAGGCAATGGAAGGAGCAGGAACACAGTGCAATTTATTAGCTTAACTATACAGTCTTACTTATAAACCCCAAGACAACATCAAAGACGGACAAACGGGCAGACTCACACGATGGGGAAATTGCCGATTGGATTGAATGCCAGCAGGACGGGGCACGGTCCAGGGAGGTCGCTTCGAGAAGGTGTCGGGGCCAGTGGCGTGATGCTGGTTTCTCCCGCGTCGATTCCGCAGTCAGCAGGGCCCAAGACGACACGAGGCGGCGCAAGCTCCAGAGCAAGGGGGCAGCACATTGAGGCAGTTCGCGCATGTAACCATTCGTGTCCGCATCTCTCTTATAAAAACCCGCGCGTCCCCTTTTATGACGTGCTTTTGGGATCAACCCGCATGCGTTGGAAACGCCCCTCGGTGAGCTCGCCTCGGCCTTGATTGGTCGCGAGGGCTCACCGATCCCGCCCCTCTTGATGAGGCGTTGGCAAAGCCACGCCTTGTTCCTCGCGCTTGGCTGACTCCTCCCCCCGATGACGAGGTGGGGCCACACCCTTCTTCCCCGGGTTAGAGCACATGTAATGGCGTCTTGTGGAGAGAGAGAAATGGGCCTACGCTCATTTAATTGATGCAACGCAATGAATTAGTGGACCACAGAGCCTTATACTGACATATATTAAGGACATAACTACGGAGGGGAAATCTATGATTTGCTACTTGTGTGCGATGAATTAATTAAGGGCGACCTTTGACCTTGACAATTGGAGGGTTGAAGGAGCTGGGGCTCCCACGTCGATCAGAAGAATGGACGCGACAAAAAGCTAGAATTCATCTGAGTTGCTTTATTGAAATCAAACACTCAGGCACTCTGAAAAACCCGTTTATCGGTCAGCAATATATATCTATTAACCCAGGGGGTTTGCCCAGGCCCGGCGCCAGGGGGCGTGGCCCAGCGTCCTGGCAAGTTGAGGGCGAGCCTGCCCGGGCATGCCCGGGCATGCCCGGGCGTCCCGACCAAGGCCTGGCAAGTTGAGCGCGGGCCTGCCCGGGCGTCCTGGACGAGCCCGGCATGGTGATCGCTCCGCGTCCTTGATAGGTGCAAGGCGATTGTGAAACCCCAGCGGCAGCCGCTACACACGTCCCCCCAGAATCGACTTGCACCGGCAGGGTCAACTTGAGGGGGGTCCTGATGACCCGGCCGAAGCGACCCCTGGCGGGTCGTGGGAGGGGGTCCGGTGAGGTGGTGGGCGGTCGAGTGGGGGGCCCCGTGGACGGGGGGCGGCCTCGCCGCGGCGGAAGGGCCACCCGTGGTGGGTGGTCGACGTCCCCGTGCGCCGGCTTGAGGCGGTCCACTGCAATCCGGTCCGACCTGCCGCCGATGTCGATGACGAACGACTTGTCGTCCCGTCGCAGCACCCGGAAGGGCCCGTCGTACGGCGGCTGGAGTGGCCACCGATGTGCGTCGTGACGCACAAAAACATACTCCGCTGTGCGGAGTGCTGGGGGGACGTAGGACCGGGGGTCACCGTGGTGGGATGTCGGCACGGGGGCAAACCGTCGGGCGGCCTCCTGGAGGTCCGAGCGCTGGTGAGCTGCGGACCAGGGACTGGTAGCGTCGGGCACGAATTCGCCCGGGACGCGTAGCACCTGGCCATAGACAAGCTCGGCGGTGGATGCCTGGAGGTCCTCCTTGGGGGCCGTGCGAAGGCCCAAAAGGACCCACGGCAGCCGGTCGGCCCACCCGACGTCTTGAAGGCCGGCCATGAGCGCGGCCTTCATGGAGCGGTGGAATCGCTCGCACAACCCGTTTGCTTGGGGGTGGTAGGCCGTAGTACGGTGGAGCTTGATCCCCAGGTTGCGGGCGACCGCGCCCCACAGCTCGGAGGTGAACTGTGGACCGCGGTCTGACGAGATGTCCGCCGGTGCGCCGAAGCGGGCGACCCAGGTGGCGATGAAAGCCTGCGCCACGTCGGCGGTGGTGGTGGAGACGAGGGGAACGGCCTCCGGCCACCTGGTGGTCCTGTCCACCATGGTGAGCAGGTGTGTGAACCCCCGTGACGGGGGGAGGGGGCCCACCAGATCCACGTTGACGTGGTCGAAACGTCGTTCGGGCACGGTGAAAGGTGCCAGCGGGGCCTGGGTGTGTCGGTGGACCTTGGCCCGTTGGCAGGCCGTGCAGGCGCTGGTCCAATCGCGGACGTCCCGACGAAGGCCGTGCCAGACGAAACGCGCCGACACCAGCTTCTGGGAAGCTTTCCGGCCCGGGTGGGAAAGGCCGTGGAGGGAGGCGAAGATGCGGCGTTGCCAGGCGACGGGCACGATGGGGCGAGGCTGGCCTTGGGAGACGTCGCAGAGCAGGACAGTGTCCGCGCAGGGGATGTCGGCCAGGCGGAGGCCCGTGTCCGCCGCCCGGAGGGCTTGCACCGTGGTGTCGGTGGTTTGGTCCGCCGCCATAAGCGCAAAATCCACGCCCAGGTGGACCGCGTTCGCGCTGGCCCGGGAAAGACAGTCGGCCACGGCGTTGTTTTTGCCGGCGACGTGCCGGATGTCCGTGGTAAACTCCGACACGGCGGAGAGGTGGCGCTGTTGGCGGGCCGACCATGGCTCCGTGACCTTGGCCATGGCGTAAACCAACGGCTTGTGGTCGACGAACGCCGTGAAAGGTCGGCCCTCCAGGAGGTGGCGGAAATGGCGGACGGCCAGGTGTAGACCGAGGAGCTCCCGGTCAAACGTGCTGTATTTGAGCTCGTTCGGCCGGAGCTGCCGGCTGAAAAAAGCGAGTGGCTGCCAAACCCCGTTCACCCATTGCTCATGTACGGCGCCCACCGCGTAGTCGGAGGCATCCGTGGTGAGGGCGATGGGAGCGTTGAGCACCGGGTGAGCGAGCAGTGTTGCGTTGGCGAGGGCCCGCTTTGAGCCTTGGAAGGCCGCATCCATTGCTGCGGACCAGGCGATGTCGTGCTTGGCCGGCATGCCCCGGAGGGCTTCGTAGAGGGGCCGCATGAGCTGAGCAGCGCGGGGCACGAAGCGGTGATAAAAATTCACCATTCCCAGGAATTCCTGCAGGGCCTTTATGGTGCGGGGACGCGGGAACGTGGTGATGGCCTCGACCTTGGTTGGCAGCGGCACGGCCCCGTTCTTGGTGATGTGATGGCCCAAAAAATCAACGGCCGTCGTGCCGAAGTGGCATTTGGCCGGGTTGACGATGAGGCCGTGCTCGCTGAGGCGCTCGAACAGTGTCCGGAGGTGGAGGAGGTGCTCGGCCCGGGACATGCTGGCGACGAGGATGTCGTCCAGGTAAACGAAAAGGAACGGCAGGTCACGCAGCACGCCGTCCATCAAGCGCTGGAACGCCTGAGCCGCGTTCTTGAGACCAAACGGCATCCGCAAGAATTCGAATAAGCCGAACGGCGTGATGACTGCCGTTTTAGGGACGTCGGCCGCCCTGACAGGTACCTGGTGATATCCCCGTATGAGGTCAATTTTCGAAAAAATGACCCGTCCCGCCAGACGGGCGGAGAAGTCTTGGATATGCGGGATCGGGTACCTGTCGGGGGTGGTAGCGTCATTGAGACGGCGGTAGTCGCCACACGGGCGCCATCCACCCCCCGGCTTTGGCACGATGTGCAGTGGCGAGGCCCACGCGCTATCGGAGCGCCGCACGATGCCGAGGTGCTCCAACGCGTCGAATTCGGCCTTCGCTACGGCGAGCTTGGCTGGGTCGAGGCGGCGGGCCCTGGCGTAGACCGGCGGGCCCGTGGTTGGTATGTGGTGCTCGATCCCATGCCGTACTGCGACGGCCGAAAACGTCGGCCGCGTGAGGGCCGGGAACTCCGTGAGCAGGCGAGCAAACTCGTTCGCCGCCGGGACGGTGCATGCCAGCTCGGTCGGCGCGGAGCTGCTCAATGTGCATACCAGGGAGCTGAAGGTTTCAGCGTTGATTAAACGACGCCGTTGGACGTCCACCAGCAGTCCGTGTGCGCAGAGGAAGTCGGCGCCTAGCAGAGCCACGGGCACGTTGGCGGTTACAAACGTCCAAGCAAAGCGTTGGCCGCCGAAGCAGAGGGTGACGTTGCGCAGGCCGAAGGTGCGGATAGTCGATCCGTTGGCCGCAACTAAGGAGGGGCCGCAAACCGCGGATTGCCTGTCCTGGTCAGAGGCGGGTATGACGCTCAGTTGGGCGCCGGTGTCGCACAGGAAGCGCCGTCCGGACGCTGTATCCGTGATGAACAGTAAGTTGCCCGTATGGCTGGCGCTCATGGCTGGTAATGAACGCCAGCCCGGCCGTTTCCCGGCCTGCCGAAGGTGCACGGGGGTCGGCATGTCCGGGCCTTTTGTCCGAACCTGGCATGATAGTAACACCACGCTTGGTCGGGTGGAGGTGGTCGGCACGGTAGAGCGGCCGCCAATTGCGTCGGCAGTTCGGCCGTCGACCGTGCCGGGTGCTCGGGCGCCATGGTTGTTGCGTCGGACGGCGGTGGGTCCCATGTCGCCGCTGCGATGCGCCGTCCTGCAGCGGAGATCTTGTCGGCTTCTCTGGCAAGGGCCCGGGGATCTGTGATCGTCGTGCTTGCCAGGGCGAGGCGTACCGGGTTAGGCAGCTGACGGAGGAACAGCTCCCGGAACAGGAATGCCGGAGAGTGCTCGCCGAGCAGTGAAAGCATGTAGTCCATTCGCACGGAAGGGCGCGTGTCGCCGAGCTCAGGCAGTTCGAGCAGGCGCCGTGCGCGTTCCGCCGATGGGAGGGCGAAAGCATCGAGGAGAAGCTGCTTAATCGCGCCGTATTTGTCAGCGGCTGGCGGGCTTTCGAGGAGGCTCAGGGCGCGGGCTGCGGTAGCCGACCCGAGCGCAGCTACCACATGGTGGAAGCGGTTGTCGTCGGCCGTGATGCCTCGCAGGGCGAACAGGGACTCCGCCTGTGCGAACCAAACCGCAGCGTGAGCCTCCCAGAAGGTAGGCAGTTTAAAGGCGACTGCCGTGTCCATGTCGATAGGTCACCAATGAAGGAGCTGGGGCTCCCACGTCGATCAGAAGAATGGACGCGACAAAAAGCTAGAATTCATCTGAGTTGCTTTATTGAAATCAAACACTCAGGCACTCTGAAAAACCCGTTTATCGGTCAGCAATATATAATATATATCTATTAACCCAGGGGGTTTGCCCAGGCCCGGCGCCAGGGGGCGTGGCCCAGCGTCCTGGCTGCGGCCTGGCAAGTTGAGGGCGAGCCTGCCCGGGCATGCCCGGGCATGCCCGGGCGTCCCGACCGAGGCCTGGCAAGTTGAGCGCGGGCCTGCCCGGGCGTCCTGGACGAGCCCGGCATGGTGATCGCTCCGCGTCCTTGATAGGTGCAAGGCGATTGTGAAACCCCAGCGGCAGCCGCTACAGGGTGATATTTACAAGATTTACAGCATACAAAAGGGGAAAATTTACATCAAATTACACACACGATTCCCAAATCCCCAACAATATATATAATGAAGGAGCCGGGGCTCCCACGTCGATCGGAAGAATGGACGCGACAAAAAGCTAGAATTCATCTGAGTTGCTTTAATGAAATCAAACACTCAGGCACTCTGAAAAACCGTTTATCAGTCAGCAATATATATCTATTCCGCCAGGGGGTTTGCCCAGGCCCGGCGCCAGGGGGCGTGGCCCAGCGTCCCGACTGAGGCCTGGCAAGTTGAGCGCGGGCCTGGGCGTCCTGGACGAGCCCGGCATGGTGATCGCTCCGCGTCCTTGATAGGTGCAAGGCGATTGTGAAAACTCAGTGGCAGCCGCTACACACGTCCCCCCAGAATCGACTTGCACCGGCAGGGTCAATTTGAGGGGGGTCCTGATGACCCGGCCGAAGCGACCCCTGGCGGGTCGTGGGAGGGGGTCCGGTGAGGTGGTGGGCGGTCGAGTGGGGGGCACCGTGGACGGGGGACGGCCTCGCCACGGCGGAAGGGCCACCCGTGGTGGGTGGTCGACGTCCACGTGCGCCGGCTTGAGGCGGTCCACAGCAATCCGGTCCGACCTGCCGCCGATGTCGATGACGAACGACTTGTCGTCCCGTCGCAGCACCCGGAAGGGCCCGTCGTACGGCGGCTGGAGTGGCCACCGATGTGCGTCGTGACGCACAAAAACATACTCCGCTGTGCGGAGTGCTGGGGGGTCGTAGGACTGGGGGTCACCGTGGTGGGATGTTGGCACGGGGGCAAACCGTCGGGCGGCCTCCTGGAGGTCCGAGCGCTGGTGAGCTGCGGACCAGGGACTGGTAGCGTCGGGCACAAATTCGCCCGGGACGCGTAGCACCTGGCCATAGACAAGCTCGGCGGTGGATGCCTGGAGGTCCTCCTTGGGGGCCGTGCGAAGGCCCAAAAGGACCCACGGCAGCCGGTCGGCCCACCCGACGTCTTGAAGGCCGGCCATGAGCGCGGCCTTCATGGAGCGGTGGAATCGCTCGCACAACCCGTTTGCTTGGGGGTGGTAGGCCGTAGTACGGTGGAGCTTGATCCCCAGGTTGCGGGCGACCGCGCCCCACAGCTCGGAGGTGAACTGTGGACCGCGGTCTGACGAGATGTCCGCCGGTGCGCCGAAGCGGGCGACCCAGGTGGCGATGAAAGCCTGCGCCACGTCGGCGGTGGTGGTGGAGACGAGGGGAACGGCCTCCGGCCACCTGGTGGTCCTGTCCACCATGGTGAGCAGGTGTGTGAACCCCCGTGACGGGGGGAGGGGGCCCACCAGATCCACGTTGACGTGGTCGAAACGTCGTTCGGGCACGGTGAAAGGTGCCAGCGGGGCCTGGGTGTGTCGGTGGACCTTGGCCCGTTGGCAGGCCGTGCAGGCGCTGGTCCAATCGCGGACGTCCCGACGAAGGCCGTGCCAGACGAAACGCGCCGACACCAGCTTCTGGGAAGCTTTCCGGCCCGGGTGGGAAAGGCCGTGGAGGGAGGCGAAGATGCGGCGTTGCCAGGCGACGGGCACGATGGGGCGAGGCTGGCCTTGGGAGACGTCGCAGAGCAGGACAGTGTCCGCGCAGGGGATGTCGGCCAGGCGGAGGCCCGTGTCCGCCGCCCGGAGGGCTTGCACCGTGGTGTCGGTGGTTTGGTCCGCCGCCATAAGCGCAAAATCCACGCCCAGGTGGACCGCGTTCGCGCTGGCCCGGGAAAGACAGTCGGCCACGGCGTTGTTTTTGCCGGCGACGTGCCGGATGTCCGTGGTAAACTCCGACACGGCGGAGAGGTGGCGCTGTTGGCGGGCCGACCATGGCTCCGTGACCTTGGCCATGGCGTAAACCAACGGCTTGTGGTCGACGAACGCCGTGAAAGGTCGGCCCTCCAGGAGGTGGCGGAAATGGCGGACGGCCAGGTGTAGACCGAGGAGCTCCCGGTCAAACGTGCTGTATTTGAGCTCGTTCGGCCGGAGCTGCCGGCTGAAAAAAGCGAGTGGCTGCCAAACCCCGTTCACCCATTGCTCATGTACGGCGCCCACCGCGTAGTCGGAGGCATCCGTGGTGAGGGCGATGGGAGCGTTGAGCACCGGGTGAGCGAGCAGTGTTGCGTCGGCGAGGGCCCGCTTTGAGCCTTGGAAGGCCGCATCCATTGCTGCGGACCAGGCGATGTCGTGCTTGGCCGGCATGCCCCGGAGGGCTTCGTAGAGGGGCCGCATGAGCTGAGCAGCGCGGGGCACGAAGCGGTGATAAAAATTCACCATTCCCAGGAATTCCTGCAGGGCCTTTATGGTGCGGGGACGCGGGAACGTGGTGATGGCCTCGACCTTGGTTGGCAGCGGCACGGCCCCGTTCTTGGTGATGTGATGGCCCAAAAAATCAACGGCCGTCGTGCCGAAGTGGCATTTGGCCGGGTTGACGATGAGGCCGTGCTCGCTGAGGCGCTCGAACAGTGTCCGGAGGTGGAGGAGGTGCTCGGCCCGGGACATGCTGGCGACAAGGATGTCGTCCAGGTAAACGAAAAGGAACGGCAGGTCACGCAGCACGCCGTCCATCAAGCGCTGGAACGCCTGAGCCGCGTTCTTGAGACCAAACGGCATCCGCAAGAATTCGAATAAGCCGAACGGCGTGATGACTGCCGTTTTAGGGACGTCGGCCGCCCTGACAGGTACCTGGTGATATCCCCGTATGAGGTCAATTTTCGAAAAAATGACCCGTCCCGCCAGACGGGCGGAGAAGTCTTGGATATGCGGGATCGGGTACCTGTCGGGGGTGGTAGCGTCATTGAGACGGCGGTAGTCGCCACATGGGCGCCATCCACCCCCCGGCTTTGGCACGATGTGCAGTGGCGAGGCCCACGCGCTATCGGAGCGCCGCACGATGCCGAGGTGCTCCAACGCGTCGAATTCGGCCTTCGCTACGGCGAGCTTGGCTGGGTCGAGGCGGCGGGCCCTGGCGTAGACCGGCGGGCCCGTGGTTGGTATGTGGTGCTCGATCCCATGCCGTACTGCGACGGCCGAAAACGTCGGCCGCGTGAGGGCCGGGAACTCCGTGAGCAGGCGAGCAAACTCGTTCGCCGCCGGGACGGCGCATGCCAGCTCGGTCGGCGCGGAGCTGCTCAATGTGCATACCAGGGAGCTGAAGGTTTCAGCGTTGATTAAACGACGCCGTTGGACGTCCACCAGCAGTCCGTGTGCGCAGAGGAAGTCGGCGCCTAGCAGAGCCACGGGCACGTTGGCGGTTACAAACGTCCAAGCAAAGCGTTGGCCGCCGAAGCAGAGGGTGACGTTGCGCGGGCCGAAGGTGCGGATAGTCGATCCGTTGGCCGCAACTAAGGAGGGGCCGCAAACCGCGGATTGCCTGTCCTGGTCAGAGGCGGGTATGACGCTCAGTTGGGCGCCGGTGTCGCACAGGAAGCGCCGTCCGGACGCTTTATCCGTGATGAACAGTAAGTTGCCCGTGTGGCCGGCGCTCATGGCTGGTAATGAACGCCGGCCCGGCCGTTTCCCGGCCTGCCGAAGGTGCACGGGGGTCGGCATGTCCGGGCCTTCTGTCCGAACCTGGCATGATAGTAACACCACGCTTGGTCAGGTGGAGGCCTCGGTCGCCGTGCCGGAGGTGGTCGGCTCGGTAGAGCGGCCGCCAATGGCGTCGGCAGTTCGGCCGTCGACCGTGCCGGGTGCTCGGGCGCCCTGGGTGTTGCGTCGGACGGCGGTGGGTCCCATGTCGCCGCTACGATGCGCTGTCCTGCGGCGGAGATCTTGTCGGCTTCTCTGGCAAGGGCCCGGGGATCTGTGATCATCGTGCTTGCCAGGGCGAGGCGTACCGGGTTAGGCAGCTGACGGTAGAACAGCTCCCGGAACAGGAATGCCGGAGAGTGCTCGCCGAGCAGTGAAAGCATGTAGTCCATGCGCTCGGAAGGGCGCGTGTCACCGAGCTCAGGCAGATCGAGCAGGCGCCGTGCGCGTTCCGCCGATGGGAGGGCGAAAGCATCGAGGAGCAGCTTCTTAATCGCGCCGTATTTGTCAGCGGCTGGCGGGCTTTCGAGGAGGCTCAGGGCGCGGGCCGCGGTAACCGACCCGAGCGCAGCTACCACATGGTGGAAGCGGGTGTTGTCGGCCGTGATGCCTCGCAAGGCGAACAGGGACTCCGCCTGTGCGAACCAAACCGCCGCATGAGCCTCCCAGAAGGTAGGCAGTTTAAGGGCGACTGCCGTGTCCATGTCGATAGGTCACCAATGAAGGAGCCGGGGCTCCCACGTCGATCGGAAGAATGGACGCGACAAAAAGCTAGAATTCATCTGAGTTGCTTTAATGAAATCAAACACTCAGGCACTCTGAAAAACCGTTTATCAGTCAGCAATATATATCTATTCCGCCAGGGGGTTTGCCCAGGCCCGGCGCCAGGGGGCGTGGCCCAGCGTCCTGGCTGCGGCCTGGCAAGTTGAGGGCGAGCCTGCCCGGGCATGCCCGGGCATGCCCGGGCGTCCCGACTGAGGCCTGGCAAGTTGAGCGCGGGCCTGGGCGTCCTGGACGAGCCCGGCATGGTGATCGCTTCGCGTCCTTGATAGGTGCAAGGCGATTGTGAAAACTCAGCGGCAGCCGCTACAATATTGTCATATATATAATAATTTATTTCGGTTACAGTTCAAATAGAGATCCGGCCTATCAGTGGGATACAAAATGTAAACTGTTCAGCCTGGCGGAGGTATGCGCTCTAGCGAGTCCCGTTCCAATTAAGGATGTGGTTATTTTTATTCTTCAAGCATGAAGCATGTCACATGATGCGCAACTTGTAGGCGGTTAGGTTCCAGAGTGTACCTCACTTTTTTGCCCACAAAGACCAATACTTGAAGAGAGAGCGAGGCGACAATGGGAGGGGGGTAAAGCACTGACAATCATGTGGCAGTGGGACAACATATCGGAGCAACGATCAAATGCACAAATAAACAAGAGGAAGACCGAGGAAAGGGAAGGAACATCGGAAATTTGTAATTTCGAGGGTTACAGGATGATTAATGAGGGTCGAAAATATCAAGGTTACGGATGCTGGATGGTGTAAGGTGGTGGATAGTATGCTACTGTTTTGAAAGCTTGGAAGGAAGGTATGATCACCTAATCTCATGAATGCACTTCGTCCATAATTGGAGAAAACAGGAACAAGGAAGTGAAGGAAAACAGGAACAAGGAAGTGAAGGAAAACAGGAACAAGGAAGTGGAGGAAAACAGGAAGTCAGGATTTTCAGAGATTGAACAGGTGGTTGTTGGAAGAACACCTGCATCTTGAGGAACCATTTTTGAACTATCTCTGTTGGGGGTTTGAACAACCGATCACCCAACCCAGACACCGAACGACACTCCTTTTTTTGTTCCGAAGAATAAAGGATGTTTTGTTTTTCAGGATGTTTTGTTCCTAAGACTCTCCAAGAACCTCAATGTTTCATAAACAGCATGTCCTCATTATAGGAATGGTACCAAAAGAAGAAATATTAAGAGAATGTGGGTTCAAGAATCCAACAGAAAAGCTCCAGGTTTTGCCATAATTAGTGGGTGAAACATCCGTTTGATTCAGGTTAGGATATTCGAATCACCCTGACAATCACCCATAAGGATCTGGAAACAAACCTGCGAAGAATGCGTGAATTGTAATCAGTGAACATTCTTTGTATAAGCTGACACAGAGGACATTAACATCACACACTCATTAACATCTTAACCATGTGTAAGTGGTGGAGAAAGATGTCCCCCACACTTTGAAACCCATAAAAGACGAAAAAGCAGCGAATTAGAAATATTAACAGAATGGACATGTTGAGACAATCACTTTGTGTCACATAGGGCTTTTCTGGTGAAACTGCCTAAATCAAGACTCTCTGCTCACCTTCACTCCTTCATTCCTCTTTACTCCCGCCTCTGGAATAAACTCCCTCGCTCTCTTCAATCCCACTCCTCCCTCCAGGTCTTTAAAACAGCTGTTCACCACCATCTCTTATCTTCCCCCATCCAAAACCTTGATCTCTTCTACCTCCGTTAATTCAGATCCTGGAAGTTCTAGCAGTGTCCATGTGTTTTTTACCTCTCACACCCTTCCCCCCTCACCCTTCCCCACCTCCCCATGCCTCCTCCCCCTTCCCCACCTCCCCATGCCTCCTCCCCCCAAGCCCTCTCCTTCCCACAGATCTCCCGATGTCCCTGTTCTCTGCTGTTGTACTTGTGTACCTCCCGCTCTCTCTCTCCCCATCTTGTCTCCGCTCCCTTTATTTTATGTTTTGTGCGTCCGTTTGCCTTTTTTGTGATTGATGTTAGCTCTTACACGAGCCTCGATCTTGTATACAAAAAAAAGAAAAGTTGTATGAAAGAGAGACGACTGTTTGAGGACCATCTGATAGGCTATCAACAAACTACACAGAAGACGAGGTTCCTTTTGATCACCCTCAGATGAAATTGATGAGCTTCATGAAAATTATAACTATGTGTGATCCATACTCAGAATAACTTGCAGATTCCTCATCGTTTTGACTTCCTTCTCTAGTGTGTTCTGCAATTGCTATGTCCCTCTATAAATGCTCAGCCGACTCATGCTAGGGAGTGGGAGATAATGGATTCAATGGCAAGGCCTTCCTTGGGGCTTAATAAAAATAAACAAGATTGGGGCCTTGGGGCCTTCCTTGGGGCTTAATGAACCATATTTGGACAAGATTGACGTGCGAGGCACTGGTATTTCACTTGTATTTTGGAGGGTGTATATTAGGTCTGTTTATCATCTCCTTAATAATGATTCAGGTGAGCTAGCTGTGGTCTGGGTTTTAACCTTCAATTATTTTCAAAACCAAGCCACTGCACCCTGTGGCCCTGACTCTGCAAGACACTGTCCCAAAGCAACACAGGCCACGTGTCGAACACATCTTGAATATACTGCACCTGATTTGGCAAAAAGGATTGTTGTCATGTTCCACACAATTCCTACATTCCCATAAAAAGCTGATTTTTACCACCGAACTCAGTTGAAGTCCCAAGTCAGAGAACCTAATGGTGTCAGTACCTCGGTGAGCTCCAGTGCTTGCGCATTAGGATTACCTCCTTGTTCATGGAGATTGTATTACAGCCGTGGACGCACATGCTAAAGCATATGGAAAGAGTCACTGATGCCAGCAGGGGGCGCTGAGGATTGAGGGAGACGGAGTGACAAACGTGCAGACAGACGTATCAACGGAGTATATGCACAGAGAAAATATTTCATGAGTTAAGTGTATATATATGTATGTATGTATATATATATATATATATATATATATATATTTTCTTTCTGAAATTTCTGAATTCAATTTAATTGTAAAATTTCTGAGGAGATTCCGGAGACTCAATAGTGCATTGGGCTGTCACCGCGTAAGTGATGGAGCTCCCTGGTTCGAGCCCCAGGTTGAGTCAGAATTTTCCACACGAGCCCCACACAGGAATTTAATTCTTGTTTATTTTTTTTTTTTAAGATGAGTTAATCTCCAAAGCACTTCTGCATATATTTGCATACACGTACATACGCATACATATACTTACGCTCACATCTGGGGTCTGCCGAGCCGACATCAGCCATGATAAAGTTTGCAGTGTTAAGTGTGGAAAATTTCTGAGGATATTCTGGATACTCAATAGCATAGTGGGCTGTCACCGTGTAAGTGATGGAGGTCCCTGGTTCGAGTCCCGGGTTGAGTCAGAGTTTTCCACACTAGCCCCAGCAGGAATTGAATTCCTGTTTATTAAAAAAAGAAAAAAAGAAAAAAAAGAAGACATACACACATACATACATACATATATACATATACACACATATATACATATTCACATATATATGCATGGCACAGTGGGCTGTCTTTGGTCTAACACAACTGGATCAATAATGGTGCCACTGTGCAGTGTCCACCATAGTCTCACACAAAATTCATGCTTAAATTTACATCTAAACCTCAGATTACCCATGTCAATTATTTTTTCACAATTCACTAATTTCCACCAAAGAAGGGTGCTTCTCCATGCAACTGCCAGCCGAGCATGGCCCTGTATGCTCGGCTCATTACAATCTTCCGATTCAACAATTCCATAGCTCTCTTCCCAAGCCGTGAGTCCACAAATCACAACGGAATATCTGTGGAAGTTCATTTTCACACCATCACGTTCCACAGATGCCCCAATGGTTGTCCAGTGGGCCATAATCATCCCTGTCCATGCGGTTCGACCCACGTCCGTAGACCAGAACAGCATGGCAGGTCACCAAATGCTGGCTGTCCCAGGTCTCAGGGAGAGGCTGCTAGGCCGCATTGCCCGGGCGGTCACAACATCAGGCCCGTGTTGGCCGTCCATTGTGCCGCCACCAAAGTTTGGCCCACAACACCTCCCCCTAGTGGTCCTCATTTTACACTAGACCAGGTACCTGTGAGAAACCACCTCGGAGCCCGGAGGTCTTAACCCCCACCAGTGTCCGGTGACCCTTACGGCCCGAGACACTCACTCGGGCAGCGCCCCAATGGACAAGGGAAGGCCACACTCCACCAGATCCCCTGTGGGGCCCAGGTCGTACCATGACACCTATGGTCAGACCCCACGTCCGAATCCTGCCTGCACAGCCCACCAGCTGGCTGGCATAAACCAATTTTCAAATGGGGCAATTTCCCATGAGGCCGACCCCAATGACCTCTCCTTTTTATTTATTTTTTTGGATACAAGATTTGAGGCTCATGTAAGAGCTAACATTGATCACAAAAAGACAAACTGACACATTAAACATGATAAATTGAGCAGGAGACAAGATGGAGAGCAGGAACATCAGGAGATCTGTGGGAGGGAGAGGGCTGGGAGGGGGCATGGGAAGGGGAGGGGGTGGGAGAGGAAAAAAAAAACACATGGACACTGCGAGGCCTTCCAGGAAAGAAGTCGGTATTTCAAAAAAGTAGATCTGGGGTGAATTAACGGGGGTAGAAAAGATCAAGGTTTTGGATGGTGGAAGATAAGAGATGGTGGAGAACAGCTGTTTTAAAGACCGGGAGGGAGGAGTGGGACTGAAGAGAGCGAGGGAGTTTGTTCCAGAGGCGGAAGAAAAGAGGAATGAAAGAGTGAAGGTGAATAGAGAGACTTGATTTTGGCAGTTTAACTATGAGAGGGTTGCTGGCAGATCTTGTGCGACCTGGAGGAATATTTGGGGACAGAGCACAGAGAGAGCTGGGGGAGCAAGGCCAGAGAGGAGTCGGTAGAAGACAGAAAGACCACCAACCTGCCTGCAGTGAGTGAGTGAGAGGCCCTCGGAGTTAGTTTAATCGCGGGAGATTCCCATGATTCTGAAAGCTTTGGTTTCAACAGCGTGAATCCGAGCTAGGTGTGTGCCAGGAGCACCGGCCCAGAGGGGAGAACAGTGTTCCATTGAGCTGTGGATGAAAGCCTTGTATGTGGTGAGGAGCTCAGGTGTGCCAAGGAAGGACTTCGCACGATGGAGGATGCTCAGTCGGCGACTGGCTTTGGAGGCCAGCTTGGAAATGTGGTTTTCCCAGGAAAGATCATGGCAGATAGTGAGACCCAAAAGCTTGAGTGACAGAACTTCTTGTAGAGGATTGTTGAGAAAGTAGATGGGAGGGTTGTCCAGTCGGTCTTTTCGGAGGGACATCATGAGAGTGTGAGATTTGTCAGGATTGAAAGACATGTTCCACTTGTTTGACCAGTCTGTGATTTTGTCCAGGTCTGCAGAGAATGAGGAGGCTGCAGACTGCAGATCTGAGGGATGAGGTATGGCATGGCAGAGAGTGGAGTCATCAGTAAAGAGATGAAGAGGATTTTCCAGAGAATCGCAGAGATCATTGATGAAGACCAGAAAAAGCACAGGGCCCAGAACACTGCCTTGGGGAACTCCAGCCTGAACAGGAAGGGGGAGATGAGAGAAAACCATTCAGGGCCACACGTTGACTACGACCAGAGAGGAAGTCCACAAGCCATGCGTGGAGATTTCCAGGGATACCATAGGAGGGGAGTTTGATGAGCAGAGTGGGGTGCCAGACCGTATCGAAGGCACGTGATATGTCGAGGGAGACAGCACTGATTTCCTGTTTGGCATTGAGGACCTCCATCCATTGTTGAGACAGCAGAAGCAGCATGTCCAGGGTAGAATGACCTGGTCTGAATCCAAATTGATGATCAGAGATCAAGCCATTGGAGAAGAGGAAGGATTTGATATCCGAAGCAATGATGGATTCCATGACTTTGCTGATAATTGGGAGCAGGCTGATTGGTCTGTAGTTGCAAGGATCTGTTTTTGCACCTTTTTGTGTAAAGCGGTAATGTTTGCTGATTTCCAAGCAGATGGCAGATGACCTTGAGCAAAAGAGGGTGAAAAAACACAGAGAGGGTGAGATAGAGTGGCAGAGCAGGATTTTAGGACCTATGGGCTGATGCCGTCTGGTCCAGTTGCAGAATCAGTCGAGGTTTGACAAAAAACTTCTCCACCTTGTCAGGAAAGAAAAACACAGAGTCCAGGTAAAGCTGGGTACGACTGGGTACGGTGGGTACAGAGAGAGATGGGTTCGGGAAACAAGATTTTCAGGCAAACACAGAGTTGAGGCATTCGGCTTTTTCAGGTGCGGTGCCAGCTGTGTAGCCGTTTGAGGTAAGGGAGGGGATGGAAGGGGAACAAACACCAGAAACAGATTTGACCAGATACCACCAGGATTTGGAGGATGGAGACAGGTTTGAGAATTCAGTCTTGAGTGTGGAGAGATATTGTTTCCTGGCTCCCCTGAGGGTAGAAACACACTTGTTCCGAGCTTTGTGAAAGGACCTGAGATGGCCTTCAGTTGGATTAGCCTTCCGTGAGGTGAAGGCAAGTTGCTTCATGGCAACTGCCTCACCACAAGCTTCAGTGGACCATGGATGGGAGGAAGGGTATGACAACTGAAGATGAGATGGGATAAATCTGTGCATGAGAGAGAGCAGTTTACTTTGGAAGAATTCCCAGGAAGAGTTGATGTCAGGGGCAGTAGAGATGGGAGACCAGTCCAGATGAGTGATGGCTGCTTGAAGACCGTACCAGTCAGCCTGAGTGAAATGCTGGACTCGTTGGTGCTGAGGAGGCTCTCTGAGAATGGCCAGAGAGATATCCACTTTAACAAGGAAATGATCAGAAGAACCGATTGGAGCAGAAGAAGAGCAGCAGACTTTTGCAGGGAAGTTAGTCATAACCAAGTCCAGAAGAGAAGATGCTCCATTAACTGAGATCCGGGTTGGGAAATTGACAGATTGTGTCAGTCCCAGTGAGTCGCAGAAGTCCTTTGTTGAGATGCCATGGCTGGTTTGAGAAGAACCCACACCCAGCCAGCTGGCATGATGACAGTTGAAGTCGCCACATATGAGGAAGAGAGCGTTGGGATGAGTGGATATAAGTTTGTCCATGTTGTCAGACAGGGAGATGTAAATGGAGTCATCACTGTTTGGAGGACGGTGCAGAACACATATGAACAAAAGGTGGGAGCGGAGAGGAAGCCATAGCCAGAGGTACTCCTGGTGGTGAGGTGGAGAGAGGGCAGTGCAAGGAGAGTGAGGAAGATAATTTTTGATAAAGATAGCAACCCCACCACCAGGACGAGACTCAAGTCTGTCATACCAGGAAGAGATATTAAGGAATCAGAGACATCTTGAAGGAGGAAGGTTTCTGTTAAGTAGATTACGTCTGGTTTGTCACAAGCAACCTGTATGGAGACATCAATCAGGTTTGAGTGAAGGCCCCGGATGTTTGAGGTCCATACCGTTAAGGAAGAGGGAGGGGGAGCATTGGGTACAGGACAGGGGAGAGGAGGGGTAGGGTAAGATGAAGGTGATAAGGGGAGGTCGGGAGAGCTGTTGATAGTGTGTCGGAGATTGCAGAAGGGATAGGAGAAATGGAAGGATGAGGAGGATAAATGGTTTGATGGTGATGGGAAGAGGCACAGTGAGGTGTTGTTTGAGAGGGGGGGGGGGGGCAGAGCAAAGTCGAAGTTTGGAGGAGGTGGAGGTATGTAATGGAAGGGAGAGGAAGTGGTGAGGTGGCAGCTTTGAGGAGGAGGGGGAGGGGGGAGAATTGGAGAAAAATTGTAGGGGGGAGATTTAGAAGGGGAGGGGTGGGGGGGGCAGAGTTTTGAAGGGGAGGGGTGATGGGAGGAGTTTTGAAGGGGAGGGGTGAGGGGGGAGAATTGAAAGGGAGAGGTGAGGGGGGAGTTTAGAAAGTGGATGATTAATGAAAAATGAACATTTATAACAAACAGGGTTTATTGTGATTTTGACGTCAGAGATCTGTTTGAAAATGATAGAGGAGGTGTGGAATGAAGGTGAGTTTAGAGAATGTAGAAAGGAATGACTGTAAGAGATTGAATTTTTTTTTGAAATGGAATGATTTGATGAGGAAATTGAAAAAAGCCTTTTAAATAGGAGGAAAAACAGCGTGTTGTAATAAACCGCTGAATAAAACACTGCAGGGGAAAGTTTAAACATATTTAAACAAAACAGTGAAACAACAATCTGGGAAAGGTCCCTGAACTCAGGGCGTGGATCAGATAAAGGATATAGGGTTAAATGAGATGGAGGAAACTAGAATTGTAAAGGCGAGTTTCGGCTGGAAATGGAAGGAAGAGGTGGAAGAAAAGGAGATAAATGGGGCGGGGCGAGACAACAAGCACATGTGCCCACGAGGATAGAAGGAAAGAATAATATTTTTCTTTTACTTTTTTTTTGTATTTAAAACGTTAGGCAAAGGGTAGATGTTCGTGGAGGTTAGGGGGAGAAGAGAAAATCTAAGAAATAAGCAATACAGCGAAGGAAAGAACTAAAATTCACAAAACATCGATTGGGGGAGGGAAGCCAAGAGGGCGTGGCTCTTTGGGGCGTGGCTCTCGGCATGCCTGTGCGGCGCCAGCGGTATTGTTCAATGCCTGATTTCCGGTTGGTTTTTTAATTATTGTGTTTAATGGCCGATTTCTGGCTCGGTGTCTTGTGCGTTGTCATAACGAACAAAAAAAAACAAAAAAAACAAAACCTTTAGAGGCCATTTTTCCCCGCAAAGCGGGGGTTGACATAACGAACAAAACAGATACATAACGAACAGATGAATAAATTACAGAGACAATTACAAACAGTGAATCAATTACCCATTATCCCTCCCTAATTAACAAGCCCCACCCCTCTGATGGGGACGAAGATACGTTCTTTCACGACACACAGTCTACCAGATCCAGACTTATGGTACATCGAGGTTTCTTCTTCTTCACGACAGTCGGAGCACATTAATCTATACAATCTACCTGGATTAAGGTATCGCTACCCCCTACAAACGTAACAAACGCTCCTCGGAGAGATAAAAAAATTTTTTTATGTAAACGTATTTTTACCAAGGGCTTCTGCTCATAGTAATTAGCATGTATCAACAAGGCTACACAACAACACTAACTTTGGGGCTTTTTTTCATAACTGGTATTGTCATTTTCCTACCCTCAAACCCGCATCATTCTAGCAGAGCTCAGTGGTTAAACCACTTGCACTATGCCGCATGTTCAGGTGAAAATTGTTGAAGTCATCTCCTACCCCCGTGGGGAAAGGGGGAGAGAGAGGATGATTTATTTTGGCCTATGACCTGACCCTGGATACTCCGAGCACATATGCAAAGCACAGGTAACTCGGCCAATTCGTTTTAGATTATATAAGGCTCAGACATATACACAGAGAATTACCAAATTTTTGTGCGATTCCACACTCCCCCACCTCCTTTACTTGAAGCATCACTCTGGTCCTGAGTTGTAGATGAGTGGACTCATTCCACCTGGCACTATTTGTGGGATGTCCTGTGGCTAGTCGTGCATTTTAGCCAATTGGATTCAAACTCTCAGAATTCTGTCTCACCATCCTGCACAAGTCTCTGTGTGTGATTAAGGCTTAGTTTAGGTGGACAAGGCCATTTCTGTATAAGAAGAAGCACATGTCTTCCACGCTGCTGAGATTCCTTCCTCAACCTTATTCATCGTTCATTGAACCTGCTTGTTTTTGTAATTGATGCATGTTTTATTTTGGTTATTGAGTCAATCCTCCCATGTACTTAAATTTCAAGCATATGCTTTGAATTAGCACGCACAGCCAAAATCATGCCAAATTAGTCAGTCTTTTGAACGCCTGGTTGATGTTGTTTTAGTTTCGGTGTCTCGATCAATCTAATTAAGGCCTCCAAACCACTTGGCTGGTCTGTATAATTCATTTCCAGTGGGATTGGGATAGCAAAGATCAACTCCGTTATAAAATACAAGCAAGGATTGTGAAGGAGCAGATTGCGAAGGATGGAGGGGTTTTCCACTGGCAGGATTGCAGTGAGGAGCAAGGGGACACACGTACTGCAGGTCACATGTGGGAGTAGCCTATAAAGGAGGAAGATGAACAAGGTGAACTGGCAATGATAGAGAAGCTCATGAGAGAGGATTAAAGACCATAAAGGATAGCGGTGTGCCAACAACTCAAAACTTGGGAGAGAAGAGCAAGTTTGGGCCTTCACAAACAAAGAGGCAATTGCACAGACGGGAAGAGGCACAAAGGAGCGGAGGTGTGCGTAAAGATTGGACGTGTGCAAAGATTTGACACAGGTGGAACATATGCATGCTGAAAGGAAAGGTAAAACAAGGAAAAACTGGTAAGAGACAGTAAAGACTGAGAGGGCTCTGACCTGTATGCAATGTGATAGCAGGAGGCCTCGAGCCTCAGACTGCTGTTGTGTGACGCCAATGATGTGCAGGGCTTTTGGGTCCATCACCTCAATGAATGAGGCATGGGAGCCTGGAGTAGCAGCCCACAAAGAGGAGCAATATTTTCTTGCCTTATAAACTTTGAGAGGCTCAAGAGGCAATGAGGAAGGACATTGAGGACTTTGCTCAACAAAATATGCTTGCATTGGAGGTCAGCTTGGAAATGTGTCGTGTTCAGGACAAGTTATAGAGATCAAAGCTTTATGACCATAGAACTTGTGATCTTTATAGATATCAGGGTGGTCAAAAAAAGTTGACACTTGCCCCCCCCACCCCATTTTTTACCTTCGGTATGTCATGTCGCAGGTCTGCAAGAGCTTCACGTTTCTGTTGTTGGGTTCTTGTTGGGGATCAATTTTTTTTTGAAATGTGCACCCCATTGGTCGGAGAGCTGCTGGGCCACACCCATATCTGCCACTCGACTCCACCCAACATAGCACCAAGACTAAATGATATGGCCACCATCTTGATTTTCTGGTGGGCCAAACACCTTAGGTTTGTCGGCCTCTGCTGAATACACACTGGCCGGGTTTGTTGTGTCAGATTTCCAATGGCTTTGTTTGGGTCGAGTGTTAAATTATTATTAAGGTTTAATCAAGCCCGTACGTGCCGAACTAAAAAAAATAGCATGACGGAATTTTTGAACGGCCCCACATTCACGTTTCCCAATCAACCCGTTACCGGATTTTATAAAGCAAATTCACTTGCGCTTAATGC
Organism: Myxine glutinosa; assembly: GCF_964187855.1. NCBI lineage: Eukaryota > Metazoa > Chordata > Myxini > Myxiniformes > Myxinidae > Myxine > Myxine glutinosa. The sequence goes on from NC_136274.1 coordinate 17,182,921, forward strand.
CAAGGTCCCACACCTCGAATGACCACGTTCAGGTTTTATGAACAAAAGGTTTATTGCCACAGAAAGAGTGGGAGGGCATAAGACACACACAAACACACACACACACACACACACACACACACACACACACACACACACACACACACACACACACACACACACGACTAAAGTGAGGTGACAGACATAAAATGTTATTTTAACACCAACCTGATGGGCAAAAAACACACCCCTGACGTTATTGAAGCCCGAGCCGAGATTTACTGTAATCTACATAACCCAGAGAGGATAACAGCATAACCCTTCCTGCCACTCCTACACAGAGTGTGGGTGTACCAGTTACCTGAAACCAGACCCAGCTGTCTGTCACTCATAATTGATATTGAACCAAACCTTGAAGACCCTCGGAGATTGGTCGTATAATACCTTCAACAACAAGGATGACAGAGTTTACTGGACAGAGGAAGTGAAAAAAAATAATTATATATATATATATATAAATGACCATAGTGCGGTTATTCTTGTTATCTTACAACTTTATTTTTCTAACTTCTCTTTTATGTTTTAGATATAGAGACGTTGTGGTGGACACGATGGCTCGCTGGCGCGGTGACATCATTCCGCGCACCAAGAGGGTGTCGGCCACGCCCGAGGGGTAGGCGTGGCTCGGGATATAGATGGGGCTCGCAGCCCCGAGCAAGTCAGTGCTACAGTTTGACCTTTACAATAAAGACTCTTTTGACCCTACGCGTTGTGTCTTACCTTCTTGGCAAACAAGTTGCGTGCGTAGCACCACGCTACACTGGTGACCCCTTTTGGTTCAGCCGTCGCTGACCACAGAACGCGCCATGGCCAGCAACGCGGTCGCGGTAAAGCTCCCTGAGTTTTGGGAAGCACAGGCCGAGGTATGGTTCGTGCAGGCCGAAGCACAGTTCCAGCTTCGAGGAATAACGGCGGACGAGACGCGTTACTATCACGTGATCGCCGCCCTCGGGCCCGGCACGGCCGCCCGAGTCGTGTCCATCCTGCGGCACCCACCGGCGGAGCACAAGTACGCGGCGCTCAAACGTCTCATCGCCACGTTTGGCCTCACGGAGCTCGAACGGGCGGACCGCCTCCTGGACCTTCCCGAACTCGGAGACACACGACCATCGGTACGGATGGACTACATGCTGTCGTTGCTGGGTGACAAAGCCCCGGATTTTTTTATTCCAGGCGCTTTGTCTATGCCAGCTACCGGCACAGGTACGCCTCGCGTTGGCCGGTTCCAAAATAGGGGAACCCCGCGCTCTGGCCGTCAAGGCCGACAAGTTTTTTGTGGCTTGTGACACGCGGGCGAGCTTCGGTGCGGCCGTCGCGGATCCCGAGGCTGATGCGCATGCACACCTCGTGGATCCCAAGGCTGATGCGCATGCACACCTCGTGGCCGCCGCCATGCCCCACCCACCACCACTGCAGCGGCGAAAGCCGCGGCCTCCACCGCTCCCGCCGCAAGCCTGGTGCCGTTTCCACGCCAGGTTCGGCCACAAGGCTATGAAGTGTTGCCCGCCGTGCTCGTTTGGCAAGTCGGGAAACGACCGAGCCCATGCTCGGTAGCGGCCCTGAGCGTCGGCAATTCCGGCAGCCTCTTATTCATTACGGACACCTTGTCCGGGCGTCGCTTCCTCTGCGACACAGGAGCGCAGGTAAGCGTCATCCCAGCCCACGCGTCCGACAAGTGAACCGCGGGCCAGGGCCCTGCGTTGCTTGCAGCCAACGGTACACCCATACGCACATTCGGGAAGCGCTGCCTCTCCCTGCGGTTCGGAAGGCAGCGCTTTCAATGGTCGTTCGTAACCGCCAGTGTGCCCATGGCATTGCTCGGTGCGGACTTCCTATGTGCAAATGGGTTGTTGGACGTGAAGCACAGAAGGCTCGTCCAGGCCGAAACCTTTAGCTCGCTCGCTTGTTCGCTGAGCAGCTCGTTGAGCGGCTCACTGAGCGGCTCACCGAGCGGCTCACCAAGCGGCTTGCTAAACGGTTCCGTCCCGGCGAGTTTGGTTTGTACGCTTCCGGCAGCGGATGACTTACCCGCCTCCTCGCCAGTTTCCCGGCCCTCACGCGGCCCACCTTCTCGGCGGTGGCCGTCAAGCACGGGGTGGAGCATCACATCCCCACCGTCGGGCCACCGGTCTACACCCGGGCAAGCCGCCTCGAGCCGACGAAGCTCGCGGTGGCTAAAGCGGAGTTCGCTACGCTGGAGCAGCTGGGCATCGTGCGGCGCTCCAAGAGCACTTGGGCATCGCCGCTGCACTTCGTGCCGAAGCCCGACGGGGGATGGCGGCTGTGCGGGGACTACCGCCGCCTCAACGATGCTACCACCCCCGACCGCTACCCGGTCCCTCACATCCAGGACTTTTCCGCCCGGTTGGCGAAAATGTCCCTCTTTTCCAAGGTGGACCTCATCCGCGGCTACCACCAGGTCCCCGTCAGGCTGGAGGACATACCGAAGACGGCCGTCATTACACCATTCGGCCTCTTCGAGTTTCTGCGGATGCCCTTCGGGTTGAAGAATGCGGCTCAGGCGTTCCAACGGCTGATGGACAGCGTCTTGCGCGACTTGGATTTCGTTAACGTCTACCTGGACGACATCCTCGTCATAAGCGCGTCCCGTGAGGCGCACCTCCGCCATCTCTGCACGCTCTTCGAACGCCTGGGCCAGCATGGCCGGATCATCAACCCCGCCAAGTGCCGGTTCGGCGTCGCCGAAATCGAGTTTTTGGGGCACCGCGTCACCAGGCACGGGGCCATCCCCTTACCGACCAAGGTGGAGGCGGTCATGGGGTTTCCGTGCCCCCGCACGATCAAGGGGCTCCAGGAGTTCCTGGGCATGGTGAACTTTTATCACCAGTTCCTGCCCCGCATCGCCCAGCTCCTGCGCCCCCTGCACGTGGCCCTCCGGGGGAAGCCGGGCAAAGGTGACGTTGCTTGGACCGAGCCGATGGACGCGGAATTCGCGGGCGCAAAGCTCGCCTTGACTAACGCCACCATGCTCGCGCACCCGGCGCCCGATGCACCGATCGCCCTCACCATCGACGCATCGGACTACGCGGTGGGCGCGGTGCACGAGCAATGGGTGAAGGGAGCTTGGCAGCCGCTGGCGTTTTTCAGCCGGCAGCTCCGCCCACACGAACGGCGGTACAGTACCTTTGACCGCGAGCTCCTCGGGCTTCACCTGGCAGTCCGGCATTTCCGCCATCTGCTCGAGGGCGTTTCATTCACGGCCTTCGTCGACCACAAGCCCCTGGTCTTCGCGATGGCCAAGGTCGCCGAGCCGTGGTCGGCCCGGCAGCAGTGTCACCTCTCGGCCATGTCCGAGTACACGACGGACATCCGGCACGTCGCGGGGAAGGACAACCCGGTGGCGGATTGCCTTTCCCGGTCCGTCGCCCACGCGGTCCACCTCGGGATCGACTATGCCCAGATGGCGGCAGACCAGACCACCGACCCCGACGTCCAGGCCTTGCGGACCGCCGTCACGGGCCTCCGCGTCACTGAGGTGCCGATCGACGGCGCGGGCACGGCCCTCTTGTGTGACATCTCCCTCGGCCGGCCTCGCCCCATCGTGCCCGCGGGCTGGCAGCGCCGGGTTTTTGACGCCATCCACGGCCTGTCCCACCCGGGCACGTAGGCCTCCCAGAGGCTGGTCGCCGACAAGTTCGTCTGGCATGGCCTCCGGAAGACCGTCCGCGATTGGACCAGGATGTGCCTCGCGTGCCAGCGCGCGAAGGTGCACCGCCACACCCAGGCCCCGTTGGCCCCGTTTACTGTGCCCGAACGTCGGTTCGACCACTATCACGTGGACTTGGTGGGACCTCTGCCCTCCTCGCGGGGTTTCACCCACGTCGTCACCATGGTGGACCGCACCACCCGGTGGCCGGAGGCCGTGCCTTTGGCGGCGATGATGGCGGCGGACGTCGCGCAGGCGTTCATCGCCACCTGGGTTGCCCGGTTCGGCGCCCCCTCGGACATCTCGTCCGACCGCGGCCCCCAGTTCACCTCGGAGCTCTGGGGGGCAGTCGCGCGGGGGCTCGGCATCCAGCTGCACCGCACCACGGCCTACCATCCCCAGGCCAACGGCCTGTGCGAGTGCTTCCATCGCTCCTTAAAGGCCACGCTCCGGGCCACCCTCCATGACGGCGGCTGGGTCGACAGGCTCCCCTGGGTCCTGCTGGGCCTCAGGATGGCGCCCAAGGACGACCTGCGTGCATCCGCGGCGGAGTTGGTCTTCGGACAACCGCTGCGGGTGCCGGGCGAGTTCCTCCCCGACTCCACGGCACCATGGTCCGCGGCGCAGCAGCGCTCCGCACTGCAGGAGACCACCCAGAGGTTTGCCCCGGTGCCGACGGCGCACCACGGGTGCCCGCCAACGCACGTCGCCCCGGAGCTTCGCACGGCGGAGTACGTGTTCGTCCGCCACGACGCCCACCGGACACCACTGCGGCCCCCGTACGACGGACCCTTCCGCGTGCTGGAGACCGGGGCGAAACACTTCACCCTGGACATTGGCGGTACTCCTGACTGCGTTTCCGTGGACCGCCTCAAGCCGGCCCACCTCGACGTGGACCACCCCCCGCCAGTGGCTCGGCCCCCGCGTCGGGGCTGCCCCCCGGCGGGCGGACCCCCGGCACCGCCCAGCCCCGCTGGCACGCCACCACCCTGTCCTGCACCCATCCCAGATGCCGCCAGCGGCATCCCAGTCGGCATTCCGGCATCCCAGACGCCGCCAGCCGCCAGAGGGCGCTTCGGCCGGGTCATCCGTTTGCCACGCAAACTGACCCTTCAGGTGCGCGGGAATTCTGGGGGGGGGGGGGGGGAGGGGCGCGTGTGGCAGACACGATGCCTCGCTGGCGCGGTGACATCATTCCGCGCACCAAGAGGGTGTCGGCCACGCCCGAGGGGTAGGCGTGGCCTCGGGATATACACGGGGCTCGCAGCCCCGAGCAAGTCAGTGCTACAGTTTGAGCTTTACAATAAAGACTCTTTTGACCCTACGCGTTGTGGCTTACCTTCTTGGCAAACAAGTTGCGTGCGTAGCACCACGCTACAACGTAAAGATTATTACCTTCACAAAAGAGATGAGCATGCCGTGGACAACAGAACAGAAGATGTTTTAGGAGGAAATCTACTTCTGAAAAGTCATTTGAGGGAACTCAAATAAGGGACAAAAACAATTTCCACTGCAGAGAAGTTTCATTGAAGCAAACAGCACATAAATGGATAAAGACGTTCAGGAGGAGAGTACGGTGCTAGACAGTAATACAAAATCCAAAGACCGGCAGCGTCATTCAGGACACAAGTCAATGAGAACCCCTAACTAAGGTCATTGGACAACGGGCTCATGCATACAACTCTAACGTTTTACATTACATTTGTGAAATTTCTCACATCATTTTGACAAACATCGATTCATGTAACACTGGACTTTTGAAATGATGTGATCTACCCCAGAATTCTCAGGGTGCATGTGCAGAGACCACAGGAAACAGCTGTATCGGGGCAACATAAAGTATATTGTGTGTGCGAGAAAATGATTTTTACCTAAAATAGCTCACAAAACCTCCAAAATAAGTCGAAAATACTTGGAAAAGTACCCGCCAGTAAGGGATGCGTTTTTGCACAACAAACGGGTTGACAACTTTCTGAATTCGCCCAAGAAGCTGATAGCTTGCAGCTCTCCATAATGCAAACTGTCAAGGATGTGGACCGGTTGAAGGCCTGTAGGCAGGCTGTGGATGGTGCGTTCCACCGGACTGCCACAATCATCCATGTCAGTGAGGCAAGGTCATATCCAGGGCTTGTCAATGTACAGGGTAAGTTTAAAATAATGATATTTATACAATTAATCGTGTTTGGGAGGAGGGGAGTGGGAGCCATATTGGCTGAGTGCCGTTATATAGATATACAGTGTACGTATATATTGTTTGGTTCCGGGGGCACAAGAAAAATTATACTCGATTTTGCATCTATTGGTAAAAGTAGAAGCATTTGTCTGCGTGTGTGTACATGCATGTGTTATTTTGCATTGCTGCCACAGGCTTGCATTAACAGGACATTATAGGAACTCCAAATTCTCATCCACATATATTTCTCAAATTCCCCCCATATGTATTTCCGTGATTCTGATTTGCATTTATAAACGGATCATTTATGGTAAACCATCTTGAATTTGCCACTCTTTCATTTAAATGGAGAAAATTATGTTTAAAAGACGATTTGAATCACAGATTTTGCACTAGCAATGGCAGGTTAAAAGTGCTTGGTGAGCAGAACCGAGTAAGTGTAAACACACACACACACACACACACACACACACACACACACACACACACACACACACACACACACACACACACACACACACACACACACACACACGCAAAAGGCTTCGTTAGCATTCAGACGCCATTTTGAAAGTTCTGTATTCTGCACTATCATTGATTTTTAGACAAAATTTAAGTTTGAACTAGAACGCCACTCAGAAGAGCACATACTCCCGCCATGGGAGTAACAATGCTTGTCATGGGTCAGCTTTTGTTTTTACTACCCTGCACATGTGTCACATGCAAGACGATTGCACGAGAGGACATCAGTCAACTTGTATATGAATTGCAAGAACATTTGTTGATGATGGACAAATTAACGACATATTAAGCTACTTGTTGCTTTTGTTCTATCTTACTTGTGGTTTAATTAAATTCGCCATTGAACTCGTTCACATATTTATCAAGAACCCACACAATTGACTAAATCTGTAACAATGTCACTTTAAGTTAACATGTTATTTAACATAAACACAAAGACTTTATCATGATAAACAAGTATATGTCAACAATGGAGTTTTTGGTGTTGCTTCAAATCCAGTGCAAGTGGATTTCCGATTATAAAAGTTAGGTATTCTTTACATCTATACACCTGGCTACGATTTATGACGCACCTGTGAGGTGAAGACACAAAAGGTGACTTTGAGAGAGAGGACTTTCATGTTTATTGAATTCGTTGTAATCCCTTAAACAAGAGTACAAAAGCTACAGAGCATGACCATGAAGATGAGTGATGCGATGCCACAACAAAGTGGGTCGGTGTCTCAAAGATGAATCTGTTTGATATACACGTTTCCTTTCCAGGTTAAAGTTGGAACCGCGTGATCCGAGCGAAAAAGAAACGTTTCAGTAAAATCGTTGACAAACTCTCATCGAAATGTTCAAAAAACACCTTTTGTAGGATCATGTGACGTCACAAAATGAGTAAACTGGAGGGTTAACTTTGAGAATGAAGTTTCTGGATTTGACTTTGACCAGCAACGACAAAGTTGCAAAACTTGTTGCAAAACTTGTTGCAAAGTTGCAAAGCAAAAACGAATAATTAACTGCTTTAGAAAAAAAAAAAATGTAATGGGCAGCTACAACCGTCTTGGAACGTGTTGTGGAACGTCGACCAACGCCGAGACTTTTTTTTATTTCGCCCTCACTTTTCCACCTTTATTCCCTTTTAAATAATTTTGTTTTCTCTGCAACCGCTTGAGCAATTGACACAAAACAATCCACATAGAAGTGCCTAACCATGGATAATTATATTTTTTACATGATTCTTGGATAGAAAATGTAGCTGGCATTCCAAAAAGTCTGCTTTCTGCAAGCATGGGTTTCAGGGTGTTTCACGTAATTGGAATAAATGGCCTTGACCTCGCTTCGCTCGGCCTTGGCTGAATTGAAGTGTGTTTAATGCATGAATAATCGTGACGGCCAAATGATTGTGTTGTTCCGAGGTAGATCACAGGCCTGTTTGCCATGATACCGTACTTCGATGGGGAATATTCTGAACCAAACAGTTGCATCGCGGTGATCGGTGTCTTGCATCTGTTTACACCAATTAGCGACCGAGCAAAATCGCCGGACGCTGGAATTGTTCTTATCCTGGCGCTATCTGCCGAACCCAATCTGCCCTTTAACAGACATGTACAACTCACGAGCGATGAAGACACTCGAGAGACCAAGTAATATTTGTAAGGTTTATTTAAATAAAGCACATGTGGCGAGAACACAAAAAGGAAGCAAAACAGTTTAACAATCCCTCTACCCAAATACGCAACACCGAGTCAACGAACGAACAGTGATTCCTTCAATAAACTAAGCCCCAAGGCCTCATCCATTCCTCAGTCGATACACAATTGGTAGAGTTAGAAAGACAGGAATAACCTGGGCTGCAATCGGCAGGACACAGAGAATCCCAAGTGGCGACACGACTTGGCAGTCCCAGTTTTCATGCAGAAAGAGTCGGCCATAAGGGGAGATGGGCGTGGCCTGCTGGGTGGGGGCATGGCTGGTTTCTTGGATCCCAATGTAGTTAGTGTACAGCTTCACCGCTTAGCTTTATGGGAAAGTTATGGATGGCTTATGACTAAACTAGGTGGATGAGTTGGTTTGGTGACAAGAACAAGCCGATTAGATTTTGGTTCAGGTCCGAATCCAGATACGGCCTATCAGTGGGATACAAAACATAAACTTTTCAGCCTGGCAGAGGTATGTGCTCCACCGAGTGCGGCTCTAGTCTTCTTCTTCTATTACTTTGTATGCGGCACGTTGCCGCAGATTGGCATCATTGCTGGGAGCGTGACCGTCCCAGCATCACCATAATGATGTCTTTCATCCTCTCCCTTGAGATTGTAAAGTGGTAATGCAGTGCCAGCAGGATTTGACTGTGCTGATGCAGTGCCCCCTGTAGGTTAGAACAGTAATTTGCAATTCATTCAGGGTGCTGGAAAATACTTGCCCACTATTTTTGAAGGACACTGTGGGGTCTTTAACATCCACGAAATAATGCCAACATCCGAGACACCCAGTTTAACGTCCATCCGGGGGCCGGCACATTGATGAATCACTATACCCATGAAACACCATGGTGACCGTTTATATTATAGCTGGGTCGAGATTCAAACCCAGGATAGAATGGTCAGAGGCGAGTGCACATACCTCTATGGAATATTCTGCCAGCCCATTGTAAAAACTACATGGTATTGATGAAGATATGCACAGATCAAATGTCCGTACACACCAGCAACGATTATTACAGAAGATTTATTAACAGGAGAAGAGTCAGTCGGTACAACAAGAGAATACAACGATAGCCGGCACCAAAATACATCAAGTAACACAGTCAAGAAACACAGTATGACATCCAATGATCTCTTCTGCTGTCTTAGCTAAATTTCGTGCTTTTATAGTATTTTGACAATAATGAAAGAAGTGTTTTATTTATTTATTTATTTTTTTGAATACAAGATCGAGGCTCGTGTTAAAGCTAACATTAATGACAAAAAACAAATGGACACAAGACAAAACAAAGGGAGCGGGAGACAAGATGGGGAGAGAGGGGGAAGCACACAAGTACAACATTTGAGAGCAGGGACATCGGGAGATCTGTGGGAGGGAGAGGGCTTGGGGGGGAGGAGGCGTGGGAAGGGGGTGGGGGTGGGAGAGATATAAAACACATGGACACTGCAAGGACTTCCAGGAAAGAAGTTGTTATTACAAAAAAGTGGATCTGGGGTGAATTAGCGGGCGTAGAAAAGATCAAGGTTTTGGATGAGGAAGATAATAAATGGTGGTGAACAGCTGTTTTAAAAACCTGGAGGGCGGAGTGGGATTGAATAGAGTGAGGGAGTTTGTTGCAGAGGTGGGAGAAAAGAGGAATGGAGTGAAGGTGAATAGAGAGTCTTGATTTCGGCAGTTTCACCATAAGAGGGTTGCTGGCAGATCTTGTGCGACCTGTAGGAACATTTGGGGGACAGCGCACAGACAGAGCTGGGGGAGCAAGGCCGGAGAGGAGTCGGTAGAAGACAGAAAGACCACAAAGACTCAAGGGTTGAGTTGTCTCTGAAGCCGCAAGAGGTAGGGAAGATGGAAAAATAGAGGCTGATGAACACAGACAGACAGAAACAGAGGGATGAAAGAAGCTGAGACATTCAGGCGCAAATTCACATCTGTTTAACAGACCATAAGAGATAAGCACCTTGGAAAAACGTAGTCCTGACATTCCACTATTTCTGGAAACACAGCTTCATGGATTTAAGAAACGTTGTATTCCATCTTTGTACCGATTAATTAATTATCGATGTAAGCTGAATTCCTTTAAGTATTTCTGAGCACAGCAACACATAATTTCTATCATTCATAATGCACATTACTCAAAGATTTATCACTAATTACACTCTTGACCTTTATTGGCAATATACCTTTTTGAAGATTATAATGATTGGTGTGTCATGAGATGTGTGGATTTAAAAGAACTAAATACAATTATTCAAAATTAGCCATCGTCTTTAAACAGCAACGACAAATAACATGTATTACTCCGGAGAATTAAAACATGAAAAACAACTTTGAAACAAGATGCAGGTGTTAACGCACCTTCTCTTTACAAGAGAAACATCTCACTACAGGTGGGAGTCGAAACGGACTCCCACAGTATCTCAAAAGAGGGGACACATCGGTGTGATGGTCTCCTTCCAAATCCCACAGGTGATCATTGAACCTTTCCTTGTGGCTACTATAACCGCCTCAAAACCCCCATGGATGTTCGTACGGAGGTGCATGGCAGGGTAGAGAAAATCACATTGGCTGTGAGTGATTTTGCGAGTTGTAAGTTGACAAAAATGGAATGGGATCTGCAGTACGAATGGAAAAGCTTCAGCGAAACAATAGTTTCCCGCGCTCCGTAATCCGGAACCAAAGAGGGGGAGAGAAATGGTACACATCACATCGCAAATGTGCACCATCATTCAATCGAGCACACAGCAATGGGATCTTAGCCAAGGATGCCCTGAGTGACAACAACAAAAAGGGGATGCATCGCCACTTTAAGTGTGGCGTCACACACGCTCAAATGCGGCCACCTGTGCAAACGGCGAGTTTGTATGGAAGGACTGATACCTGTCACCCCGCTCACAGACTGATAGCTGTCGCCCCGCTCACAGACTGATACCTGTCGCCCCGCTCACAGACTCATACCTGTCGCCCCGCTCACAGACTGATAGCTGTCGCCCCGCTCACAGACTGATACCTGTCGCCCCGCTCACAGACTGATACCTGTCGCCCCTCTCACAGACTGATACCTGTCGCTTATGATGAGCGAACCTCCTCACCAGCAGCGCAGGCTTCGTACTCGTAAACTAACTCATCGATTATGTTAACTAACTCACAGATTATATTAACTAACTCACAGATTATGTTAACTAACTCATCAATTATTATGTTAACTAACTCACCGATTATGTTCACGAACTCACCGATTATGTTCACGAACTCACCGATTATGTTCACGAACTCACCGATTATGTTCACTAACTCACAGATTATGTTAACCAACTCACAGATTATGTTAACCAACTCATCGATTATGTTAACCAACTCATCAATTATTATGTTAACTAACTCATCGATTATGTTCACTAACTCCCCGATTATGTTCACCAACTCACCGATTATGTTCACCAACTCACCGATTATGTTCACTAACTCACCGATTATGTTCACTAACTCACCGATTATGTTCACCAACTCACCGATTATGTTCACTAACTCACCGATTATGTTCACTAACTCACCGATTATGTTCACTAACTCACCGATTATGTTCACTAACTCACCGATTATGTTCACCAACTCACCGATTATGTTCACTAACTCACCGATTATGTTCACTAACTCCCCGATTATGTTCACCAACTCACCGATTATGTTCACTAACTCACCGATTATGTTCACTAACTCACCGATTATGTTCACTAACTCACCGATTATGTTCACTAACTCACCGATTATGTTGGTCAACTCACCGATTATGTTGGTCAACTCACCGATTATGTTAACTACCTCACCGATTATCTTTGTCAACTCACCGATTATGTTAACTAACTCACCGATTATGTTAACCAACTCACCGATTATGTTAACTAACTCACAGATTATATTAACTACCTCACAGGTTATGTTAACGAACTCATCAATTATTATGTTAACAAACTCACCGATTATGTTCACGAACTCACCAATTATGTTCACTAACTCACCGATTATGTTCATTAACTCACCGATTATGTTAACTAACTCACCGATTATGTTAACCAACTCACCAATGATGTTAACTAACTCACAGATTATATTAACTACCTCACAGATTATGTTAACTAACTCATCAAGTATTATGTTAACTAACTCACCGATTATGTTCACGAACTCACCAATTATGTTCACTAACTCACCGATTAAGTTCACTAACTCACCGATTATGTTAACTAACTCACAGATTATGTTAACTAACTCACAGATTATATTAACTAACTCACAGATTATGTTAACCAACTCATCGATTATGTTAACTAACTCATCAATTATTATGTTAACTAACTCATCGATTATGTTCACTAACTCCCCGATTATGTTCACCAACTCACCGATTATGTTCACTAACTCACCGATTATGTTCACTAACTCACCGATTATGTTCACTAACTCACCGATTATGTTCACTAACTCACCGATTATGTTCTTCAACTCACCGATTATGTTAACTAACTCACCGATTATGTTGGTCAACTCACCGATTATGTTCACTAACTCACCGATTATGTTAACTAACTCACCGATTATCTTCGTCAACTCACCGATTATGTTAACTAACTCACCGATTATGTTCACTAACTCACCGATTATGTTCACTAACTCACCGATTATGTTCATTAACTCACCGATTATGTTCATTAACTCACCGATTATGTTAACTAACTCACCGATTATGTTAACCAACTCACCGATTATGTTAACTAACTCACCGATTATGTTCACTAACTCACCGATTATGTTAACTAACTCACCGATTATGTTCACTAACTCACCGATTATGTTAACCAACTCACCGATTATGTTAACCAACTCACCGATTATGTTCACTTTGTGCCAGTCTGCTCGTGTGCCACGAGACACGCACGTCACATTTCATGCCCGTACCTGCTCGTCGGGGACGTGTTGGTGTGTCCGATGTTCAGCACTGAGCCTCGGGGAAAACGAGCGACGATAACCACACAATGTAGCTTCAATTGAAGTCGATTTATCGTCATTTGTTCGACTTCCAGCTGCTATCCGTGCAGGAGTGCGGGAATTACAAACGATTCAATGGCAATCAGGTGTGCCATTATGAAAATCTGTCAATTGGAATGTCACAAATCGATGAGATAAGATATTAGTGTGTGTATGAAATTAAATAAATAAAAAACATATATACCGATATATATATATATACAGGGGCGTCGAAGGGGGGTCACATTTCATGCCCGTACCGCATTTCGGGTCGCTGAGGGGATTAAGGGGGGAATAGGGGCGATAAGGGGGGCCGCTGCCTCTTGGCCCGGGTCCGGGGTCCGTTGAGAACCCCGAGCCTCTCCTGTATTTTTTTTTTTTAAACACGACAGTGAAACACCTCATCGGCTCATCCTCATTTCCTCATCGTTACATTTAAACCCAGAAGCTGATTTTGCTTTCCTTGCCGAAAACAAAACAACATTTACCGCTGTTAATGGTTCAGTTTCAAACTTTACAGAAAATGATTAATCAGAAATGTGCATTCCAAAGAAATGGGTTTGTATCCTCTTTGTCCAAAAAAATATTCACCATCTTCTCACGTATTTTTTGCCAATCTTATGGAGAAATAGTGTTCAACAGTCGAGGGTGCGAAATGACTCGATCGGTCCAAATGTCCCGATATATCCTGTATTTTCGCTCATACGGCAAAATAAAAGTGACTATATATATATATATTTTTTTTCATTAAAGAAAGTTCTATATAAAGTTATAAAAGAGAGAAAGGGTGGGGATGGCGATTGGGGCACCGAGGTTGTTTGCCTATTAAAAGAAAAAAAAGAAAAAATAATATATATATATACATATACATGTGTTCGTTCCATTAGCAGCTGCGGACTCACCAAAAAACTGAGATGTTCTGAGCATTATGGGTTGAAACTTTTGTTCCGCTATCTTTGCTTTCAGCTAATGATATTAATTATGACAAGTCAGGAGACGACGATGGTTCACGAGCGAGCGGTATTCAATGACAAAGGACGGACTATAACCGAAACAGGCCCGAACAGGCACGGACAGGCCAGGCCCGGAAATGTCAAAACGAAGGTTACTGACCTTGAAATTAGATAGAAAATAATGTATAATCAGTTATGAGGTTAGTTAGCGACACAATACCGAAAACTCGGTGAAAAATGAAATGAAAAAAAAAAGAAAAAAAGAAGGAAAAAAGGAAAAAAGCAACAAAAAAAAGAAAATGAAAAATCGAGCTCCGTGGGGCTAGACACATGACATTGACCTAACCAAATACCAAAAACCCTGCCAGATTCCACCAAACCCCTCGAAGAAGATGTATCTTGAACTCGATTACCCCCTAAAAAGACATCTTTTTCGGGCGTGGCTCCGCCCACAATGGGTGCAATACGCCCACTCTAGGCAGGACACAACTAGATCATGATATCAACCTCCTACCCAAGTTTCATCACGATCGGATGATATCATCTGGTAGTTATGCTGCGGACAGACAGACACACACACACACACACACACACACACACACACACACACACACACACACACACACACACACACACACACACACACACACACAGCCGCACACACACGACGAATATAGTGGTCACTTGATAACTCGTAAACCAATATGCGTTGACATTCTGGTAGCATGAGCATGGTGAAGGAATGGAGCTTGATTAAGGAATCCAGTATCACACACACAGGCAGGGCTCCAAGAGTGACAGGGTGGGAGAGGGGGTAACTACCCCAGGGCCCGGAGCTAATAAAACCATAATTATTCCGTCAATTTTTTTGGGTTTCATACAGTTGTTTGTGACAATAAACCACCAGGACATCTTTATTTTGTGTCTCCCTCCAAGCCACTCTGAGCGATTCCCCGACATACCATTGCCATGGGGAGTAACATCCTCCCTCTTGAAATAAACTACTGTGGGAACAATTTACTTCATGATAATCGTGGTAATGACGTCATGACATCAATGAACACGAGTTTTTTCCAACCCCCAAACAGATGAAATGTGTTAAGAAAAGAATCCACATATCGGAATAAGTGAATAACACCCAAATTGCCATTAAATATGGCAGGTGTTTCTGACAACAAAAACACAGAAATCTCCGTATATGTTGTTTAAAAGGGAAAACGATTTTTGAAGGGGGCCCGGACGAAGAAGTCCCGACACTTAGTATTGTCCCTGGGCCCATTCTGTCTCAGAGGCCCTGCATGCAGGCTCTCTCCGTGTGACAAATAGATCTCTTCTTCAAGCGTGAAAAATCTTGCTTGTACACCCACGGGCCTGAAAACAGCTGAGCCCGGACATTTACAGGTGCCAGCGTCGACCTTTAAACAGTGAAATGTGTGTGCCACGATATCGCCATAGATTCCCCAAAAAGGTGGGGACCGAAGTACTTTCCAGGACGTGTGCTGCATCATCCATTGGGCTTGGGAAATCGGAAGAGGGCCTTTTGAGAAACCTTCACTCAGAACTCTGCACCACATCCCCAAAACACCAACATTCAGCATTTAGATTCGCTGTCTTTGAGTGTTCATCAAGTGTACTTATGAATGCCAACAAAATTGGGGAAAACCTCGAGAAACCGGATTCAATAAATGCAGATCAATAGAGGTTGTTCATTTTCCTCATATTAATTTACTGACGATTAATGTATCCATTTTTTAAATTCTCAACAAGAGCGAGGCTCATGCAAGAGCAAGCTTAAATTGACAGTGGGGTAAGCACGGCAACAGGAGGGCACAACTATCACGGGAATAATTGCCCGGGAAAGGAAGAGAGAGGGAAAGAGAGACAGTCACAGATAGACAGAGAGAGAGACAGAGAGACAGAGAGACAGAGAGAGAGAGAGAGAGAGAGAGAGAGAGAGAGAGAGAGAGAGAGAGAGAGAGAGAGAGAGAGAGAGAGACTTTGACTTTTAAACTCTTTTTATTATAAAAGTATAAAACAAGAGTACCACCAAAAGCAATTCATCCAGGAAAATCAGTAAAATCATAGCAATCCCGGAAGGAAAAAACAATCGGTGCACTGCAAACCAAGCGACAGAAAAGGTGCAAATACCAAAAAAAAACACGAGGAGAAAATCTAGGCATAATTTCTAAACTAGGCATAATTTTATATGTACAAATTTACAATCGCATCTGCAACCCTGAGGAGAGACTTAAGAAAGAAAGAGTAGGTCAAGACCAGGGGGAGAAAAAACCCCGGCAAGGAGAAGCATGGAACAGTGTATAAGAAACACCCGCACTGTATTATACAGAAATTAACAATTTGTTACCTTGGACCTCACAAATCCCTCCAACACACCAGGTCGCAACAAAATTTGCAAGGTCGTTTGCAGTTTGGACACAGCCAAATTCAAGCTTGAGCCTTGCTGACACCAACGAACTAAAAAACACCATAATACTGCATTCCTGCATGGGTCTGCCGCCCAGCTTCGCCTTCCGCGACAGGTATACGGCCAGTTTAGCGGTAGCGGTTAGGAACCCGAATACAATAGATGTGGTTCCCTTTTTGGGAGGAAAGCCAAAGATGTAAGCTTTCAAAGAAAAGGTAACCTGCAATCTATGGGCAATAAAATTTAACCAATGAAACAAAGGAGAAAGTCTTTCACAATTAATGAAAGCATGAAACAAATCTTCCCTCACCGGACAAAAGGGGCAACAGCCGGAAATGGGGGGAAAAAAACGAATGACAGCATTGGAAGGAACAATCCAGTGGGCCAAACGCCACTGAAGGTCACCTGTTCTTTTAGAAATAAGTCCAGCATACATTGTATCCCATAAAGGCTCAGAGGGGGGGACCGGGAGGCAAGAGTCCTTTCCACCGGGTAACCCCAGCTAGAGGTGGGTCCCCAAGAAGAAGTTTCACACAAGACCTATAAATACTCTTGCTGCTCATAGCATGGAAGGGGGGTGACCCTGCGCTCATGGGGGGGGGGGGGGGCAGCTCGTTTGGGGTAAAAGTGACACCTAATTTTGGGACTGTGGGCTCAACCTCTGCGTCCTGCGTCCAATGTAGGCCTAGCTGGTGGCCGCTTCGGATCACTGCTCTTAGTATGTTCCCGATTTGCCTCCTGGACCGAACACCTGTTAGGTCCGCCAGCTCGTTCGCAGGCTTCCATCCCTGTCCAGAGTCGTGCCGGAGATGACACACTTTCAGGATGTTGGCCACTATAAAATGCTGGCAGAAGTCGCGACTCCTCGGGATATCGGGGAAAAGTGGGTTGAAAAATAAAGGCTCGTGTGCATACATGTTCGTGCCATACGAGTCTGTTTGGCGACTTATCGAAACGCCCTGCCAGGCATTCAAGAGGCTCTGATAAAAGACTGGGAGCAGAGATGTATCGACGTGTTGAAGGTTGGTCAGGAAAAGTTCCTGTCCATATCCGAGCCTCCCAGCTCGTTGAAGAATGGAGCAGGCTAAGGGCTTTCCTGGTAGGTGTTCTGCATAAAGCAAGCGTTGGATGGAGCGGAGCCGGAAGGCCAACAGGCGGCATTTCACATCGACTAGGCCATGACCACCCTCGGCCGAGGGACAACATATGGCCTGGGTCGAAGCCAGTGGTAGCCTCCCCAAAAAAAATCCACCAGTTTCCTCTGGATAGCTTGGAGCAAAACCTCTGGTGGTTGCAGGCAGATGAACCGGTGCCACAAAAGGGTAGTGACGAGGTTGTTGACAACTAGCGCACGACCCTTATAGGAAAGGTGGGGTAGAGCTCTTTTCCATCGGCTCAAACGCCCATCTACCTGGTCAATGATCCTGTCCCAATTGTTCTGGGCATACTGAGGAGGACCGAGGAAGACGCCCAAATACTTGATGCCATCGTTTGCCCACACTAGCTCTGCAGGAAGGGGAGGTGGTGGTAATAACGGTGGCATAGGTCAGTCATTTTTTGGAAAGGAGATCCACAGAGCCTTGCTTTTCCCCCAATTACACCTTAATGATGAGGCAAGGTTGAAGTCCGACAAACACTTTGCCATGGCGTCACTGTCGCATTTTCTTTTTATAATGACACAAAGGTCGTCGGCATAAGCTGACAGGGTCAAAGGTGGGTGTCCTGGAGAAAGGACAAGTCCAGGGATATCCTTTCTGAGGGCGATTAAGAGGGGCTCCAAGGCGAGGGCAAATAATAGACCTGAAAGTGGACAACCTTGCCTTACCCCTCTCTGAACCTTTATGGGTGGGCAAAATTTGTTGTTAACTTTGATCAAGCTGGAGATGTTTGCATATAACAAAGCTATGTAGGCTCTAAAATTAGTGCCAAGCCTGCAAGCTTGTAACACATGACACAAAAACTCATGATCAATGCTATCAAAGGCCTTTGCAAGGTCAAGAAACACCAATCCAAAATCCTCTTTGACACATTTACCAGTTAACAAATCTCTGACTAGGAATATGTTGTCATAGATGGATCTGCCAGGGATGCCGCAACTTTGATCAGGTGACACCAGGTCCCAAATAACTGTCTTCAACCGGTTCGCAAGGACCTTGGAAAACAGTTTGTAATCCGTGCACAACAAAGAGATCGGACGCCAGTTTGACAGGTGTCGGAGATCGCCAGTCTTGGGTAGCAGGCAGAGTACTGCCCTTCTAAAACTGAGCAGTAATTCCCTGGATAAAAGAGATGCATCCAGAACATTGAGCAGCTCTGGGCCCAAAATGTCCCAGAATGCCGAAAGAAATTCGGTGGGTAAGCCATCGATGCCAGGAGCCTTTCCCGACTCCATCTCAGCAAGTGCACCGGTTAGCTCTGGAAGGGTAATTGGAGCATCCAGTTCCAGACGTTGGGCCTCAGCCACAGAAGGAAGATGAGAAGTCAAAACATTCATCATTTCGTGAGAAACTGTTTTGGCCTTGAAAAGTTCAGAAAAGAAATCGATTACATTTAATCTTATATCACTTGGATTTGTTAGGATGTTCCCCCTTGGGTCCAAAACCGAAGATATAAGTCGTGCTGGTTTCTCTACAGTTTCTAGGTGAAAGAAAGCCTTAGTTGGGGTATCTGAAATCTTTATATTTTGTATTCTTAGCCGAACTAGTGTGCCCGCTGCTTTTTCATGGATCAAATCCCTTAATTGGGCCTTCTTCTCGAGTAGCAACCGATAGTTCACTGGGTTGCTCTCATTGGCCAACTTGCTCTCTAACCTTAAGATGTCTGCTTCCAAGCAAGCCATCGTGATATGTTTTACATTGGTACAGTGCGAATTAAATTGTTGACAAAATACTCGAATTTGGGCCTTTAGGTTTGTCGTGAAAATCAAGCTCAGACACGACTTGACCTCTGGGTAGGTTTAATATCATTTAGATCGGCAATACATCCTGTAAAAATACATACATGGAACAGGTATTAAATCAGAGCATTCATGAGCAGAAATGGTAGTTTCCATATAACAATGGTTAGCGCAGCGCAGCATCTGGGGGGGCGTACATACCATTCGAACTACTGGATAATGTCTCAGTGAGTTCCGCTGAAGTGTCCGCACGCCCCGGTTGTCCCGGGTCTTATAGACGGCCCCTTCCGTAGCGAGCACCCCTGGGTTCACCTTGGTATAATTTCACTACATTCTCCCCGCCGTTAGAATTATACTGACGCTCGGCAGGTTGCAAGCAAGCATCAGCAATAAACGAATGGGTCACGTCAATCCATGTCGATGGCAGGGTTACTGCATTTCAACCTGTTAGCCTGGTTAGCATCAATCCCCAGATATAGAAGTATTGAGGAGGAAATCCCAGTCAAGAAGATATCGAACCGAGCAAGCAGTGTTCATCCCAGGGAGAAGACGCAGAGTCCGTGGGTAGCAGTAGTCTTACTGTGGGGTAGTCGACACAGCAGCTAGATGGATAAGGGGTACCTCAGCGTTATGCAACTCATTGCATAAGGTGCGCCTTGACGAAGAGCGACTGTCCATTCGTCGCAAGGCAACATTTCAGGAAGATGTGTCAATGAGGAAGATGTGTAAATGTGGAAGATGTGTAAAGCAGTAAGCCTCCTTACAGTAAGTAAGAGTACATGACAGGAGGCCACTACAGTAAGTCCATTACAGTAAGCACTACAGTAAGTCTGTACCTGCCTTGGCTCCCAAGGGTACATACGCATTACAAACTCTTGTTCCGGCACGCGACTCTACCGTTGGCAGCGATCGCACGAGTCACGAGCGGCCTCTGAAGGCAGCCTGGACGACCGGCATGGCTGTTTACGACGACGCCCAAAACGACCGAAGCGCGCCTCTCCAGCGAAGCGTGCAGAACCCCAGGATGCAAATGGCATCCTGTCCAGCTGTACAGCACGCGCGGAGGATCGGAGAAGATCGGCAGACCGAGAGAGACTCCCGGCTGGACAAACCATGTTTGTCCCAGCGTCGTCCCGGATGGATGGATAGTCTAGATGTCGAGATGATTGTCATGCTAGATGACCCGGATGGATAGGCCATCCCCAGATGTCCGACCGATCCATCCATACAACGCCATCATTGCATGGCACGGAGCCAGCCGGACCGCGGACCGACCATCCATGGACACAAAGTGCCCATCCAGGGCCCCACAAGGGGCGAGGTGGGAGGCGTTATACCGGACGGCACCCGGGCGAGCACCAATTAACCACCCGGGCCCCCACAAGGGGCGAGGTGGCCCGATCACAGGGAGGGGCCATGTCGAGCAAAGGTCGCAGACGCTCCCAAGGGGCGAGGTGGCCCGATCACAGGGAGGGGCCATGCCGAGCAAAGGTCGCAGACGCTCCCAAGGGGCGAGGTGGCCCGATCACAGGGAGGGGCCATGCCGAGTAAAGGTCGCAGATGCTCCCAAGGGGCGAGGTGGCCCGATCACAGGGAGGGGCCATGCCGAGTAAAGGTCGCAGACGCCCCTTACCCAGAGCGACAGAGCCATGGGTCACGGTGTACCCCAGAAGTATATCCATCGTGCGTAGGGAGTTGCACGTGCGTAGGGAGTATTTGCACGTATCCTCGTGCGTAGTTAAGTAATACCAGCACGACAGCGTGACATGCAAATTAGCATCATGGTCATATCCCTTGGACATATCCACAAACCGTAAGATTATCGAGGTAGAGGCATCATGGTCATATCCCTTGGACATATCCACAAACCGTAAGATTATCGAGGTAGAGGCATCATGGTCATATCCCTTGGATACCCTCCACAAACCCTCCATAATGGATGCCGGCCCATAACATCACTGAGCCGCCACCGGGGGTGCAGCAGCGCGCTGCATACCGAAGACAGACGACCTTCACAGTCTGGGTCAGGCTGAGTCACAGGCAGTCCAGGCAGAGGGAAAATGGAATCAGACGAGGCGTCTCGCAGGCTCGAAATGTACGAGCCAAGAGCTCTGTCCGATAAACAACGAGCCCAGAGTAAACAACGAGCCCCAAGGTCGAGGGCGAGCAGGCGGTACGGTGCCCCGTTACATGCGCAGGTGACAAGGGAGTCGGGCGCGACGCTCAATGTCACCAATGCACGAGGTCACCGTGTACTCCCTAAACGACGCTGGTGCGCGACCCTGAGGTAGCGCCGCATTACGTTGTTTACGGCGTTTACGTAAAGGACATTTGGTACGTAGTCTACCAAGGTACAGGGAAATGTAAACGTATCCCCCCCCCCCGATGAGTTCGCGGGTAGCACGTAATTACGTTAATGACGCTGTAAAGCCAACGCGTGATATAGTTGATGACGTCATCAATTAGTTCGGGCGCGTGCGTGCGAGCGGGTTTGACGGCGAGTTTCTAGCTGAGCGGCATCCCCAGACGGAGTAAAGTAGCACTCCGAAATCTAAAGTCTCGCATCCATGGGGCAGCTGCATTCGAGCGAGCTCGAGATCGGTATACGGCATACGAACCCGGCCGACAGGCGAAAGTAATATCTAGGGCGCACCGCGTACGAGGGAAACCGAAAGTTGAGCTCGGCCTGTTGATCCAGTGCGGGTGAGCCCGCCGAGTCGAGGTGGCGAGCATGCTTGGCAGCGATAGACTACACGACCTGAAGTAGCGTCTCGTTTTCGGGTCAGAGCATGAAGGATGAAGAGGAGGCCATTTGGTCCGTCAAGCCTGCTCTACACCAACACCACGTAATGCAATCCAACATTATCATATTAAATTAATTGGGTGAAACGCGGGGTGTGGAAGAGGAATGAAAGCAGTCGGGGTACAATGGTCGCAGGTGTTTCACGTATACGCCGTTTGAGGATCGGGAACAACAAATCAGGTAAAACCCAGGACGAAGAAGAACGATCATCTTATAGGATATACTTATAGGATACACATGGTATACGATCAACCCCCTTAAGCATATGCCCGAGTGCCGTGAAAGGCTATGAAGGTCCCGCTCGACGTCCTTAGAAACGCAGCCGTGCTGCGACGAGTCGTCGCATGGTGCCAAGCGAGCCTCCATGGAGGAGATTCCGGGCAGCGGAGTTCGCCGGCCTCGGGGAGTAGCTACATGCAGGTGGGATTGCGACGGCCGCGATCAGAATCGCCGGCCTCACAGAGTGCCCGCGAGAGGAACCGCATGCAAAGGGGTCCATCCAGCGAAGATGCGGCGCGCGCAACCGGCGCGTCGTGCATTGTAGTGATTCCATCCAGCGACGGTGCGGTGCCACGCGATGGGTGCCATGTGTTGGAGGTGATCGGAATCAGGATGGGATCGTGGGCCTCCCAGAGTATTAGCACGCGATGGGTGCAGTGCACGACGATTAGCGTGGAGGAGATGGTTCCACCGAGTATCGAGTGGTCGGAGTGAGCCGGTCGTGAGAGGCACGGCGTGCTTCCGACGAGCAGTGCGCGATTCGCGCGGAGGAGATGGGCCACAGAGTAGCGAGTGGTCGGAGTGGAGCCGGTTGTGAGAGAGAGACACGGCGTGATTCCGACGAGCAGTGCGCGATTCACGCGGAGGAGATGGGCCACAGAGTAGCGAGTGGTCGGAGTGGAGCCGGTCGTGAGAGAGAGACACGGCGTGATTCCGACGAGCAGTGCGCGATTCACGCGGAGGAGATGGGCCACCGAGTAGCGAGAGGTCGGAGTGAGCCGGTCGTGACGGCGTGATTCCGACGAGCAGTGCGCGAGTCGCGCGGAGGAGATGGTTCCACCGAGTAGCTCTATGTTCTGCTGATCTCCGCTCGTCACGGAATCACGATCAGCGGAATGCGTGCCCCGAGCGGCCTTTCTGCAGACCTTTGCAAAATGCACAGGTGACACGTCGCCTCTCGGGCCGGCCATGGAGCACAGGTGACACGTCGCCTCTCGGGCCGGGCATTCAGAGCGAGGATGCTGCCGATGTCCACACAAGTAACGATTTGCATACATACCGGGCAGGCCGTGGCCGGGCGGCGGCGGCAGCAGTGAGGCCGGAAGCGGATTCCGCTTCCGGAGCTCCCAGAGCCTCGGCCGTCGTGGTGGTCGGGTCCTCCTCCGTCTCCTCGGCGGTAGCCCTCTCAGGTCGCGCGTGTCGCGAGGTCCCTGCCACGACTCGTGGGTGATCAGATGCGGTCAATTTTTCTCGGGCATCTGTGTATACGCGTGCCAGCCGTAGTGCTTCTGTAAATGTCAGCTCCGCGACCTCCAAGAGACGGAGCCGCAAGACTCCTGCGCGAAGCGATCGATCGATTCAGACGGTTGGCAGTCTCCGCTGAGAGAGTTGATGCCGGCCGTGCACAGCGCTCCGTGTCGTTACGTAGAGGCGCTTCAGCTCGGCTAGGGCCGTAGCGTACGTCCCAAATCGAGAAATGGAACACGGACAGCTTTACCGCAGCGGTTGGCTCGGTCCTGTGAGCCGCAAAGTAATTCTGCAGCGTGTTGAGCCGAGCCAAGACCATCATGAGCAAACGCCGATGCAAATCCTTCAGCTTGTGGGTCGGCTCCGAGAATCGGCACCACGATCATCTTGTGGTCAGCCATTCGGCGAAATAAATGATATTAAGTGTCGTGAAAATCAAGCTCAGACACGACTTGACCTCTGGGTAGGTTTAATATCATTTAGATCGGCAATACATCCTGTAAAAATACATACATGGAACAGGTATTAAATCAGAGCATTCATGAGCAGAAATGGTAGTTTCCATATAACAATGGTTAGCGCAGCGCAGCATCTGGGGGGGCGTACATACCATTCGAACTACTGGATAATGTCTCAGTGAGTTCCGCTGAAGTGTCCGCACGCCCCGGTTGTCCCGGGTCTTATAGACGGCCCCTTCCGTAGCGAGCACCCCTGGGTTCACCTTGGTATAATTTCACTACAAGGTTATCCCACCAGACTAATTGAGGAGAAAGAAGATTTTTTAGTACTCATTTCAGCCCAGAAATCACGAAAGGAGTCTGTAAATAAACTATCTTCTAAAAGTTTAACGTTAAACTTCCAGTAACTATTTCTGCATGTGGGTCGAGGAAAAGAAAGATCTAAGGTTACCATATGGTGGTCTGAAAACAATGACGGAAAACAACCTGAAGAGGCCGCGACGTTCCTAAAGGGTACATTAATGTACCAGCGGTCGAGTCTTGCCGAAGACACCCGGCCATTGGCACATCGACACCAGGTAAACTGGACTATGTTGGGGTGATGCAATCGCCAAACATCCAGTAGACCGGCCGTCTTAAAGAAACGGGATAGGTCCGCATGGGACTCGGGGTGGGGTTCTGCAGAGTTTCTATCCTTCGAAGGGTCAAAGGTGCAATTAAAGTCACCACCAATGCACACACATTGGTCGAGATCAACTGATTTCAGGTGGTTTACCATGGAGGTGAAGAAGGCCTTTCGGTCCCTGCTCTCACTAGGTGGTACACATTGAAAATGGTACAGCGGAAGTTTTGATGTGCAAGCTGAAGGGAAATAAGCTGGCCTTTTATGACTTCCTGAAAATGACAAGACTCAAAAGCTAGACCTGGCTTTAGAAAAAACCCAACCCCAGCAGATGAGGCTGACAGATTGCTAAAATAGCATTGCCCTTTGAAAGTTTGGCACCAGTCATGTTCCACGTTAGGTGTGATGTGGGTCTCTTGTAGTAAAAGAACATTTGCCTTTTTACGGTCAAACAAGTTTTTGACTTGGGCCTGACGGAGGTGACTTGCACCCCCACCATTCATGTTTAAGGTCGCAAAGGAAATGTTTTTCATTCCATGGTAATGAAATCGCCCTGTGCTTGGGAACACTCCGCACCTGCTCGGGTAACAAACTTTCTTAACCTGTGCAATTGAGATTTCGTCAGGTCAAAATCCTCACGCGCTTTGATTATTGACTTTGCGGTGCAAATGAATGCAGCCAAGTCAGGGAAATAGTCTTTAATGACAATGTTGCGGTGACGATACGTTTCATTAAGGAGGGTAAGAATGAGTTGAGGGGATACCTGCGAGTGACCTGTCATCGCTTGTGACAGCACGGTTGCCTCAATGTCATCTTCAGACTCAGACACATCAGATAACATGTCGTCAGGATCTGGGGTATTACCCGCTGCCCCCGCGGTCTTGTCTGGAGGCACCTTCACAAGTTTCCCAAGGTGTTCCCGAGAGCACTCGTTAACACTTTGGTGGATATTTGTATCTGGGGTCGGAGCTTGGGTTTGAGATCCCAGCAAACTCAGATTTACCGGCCCCGTTTGTACAGTGGGAACGTTTATTGAATCCTTAGTCTGCTCGGTATTTAAAGGGGGGACAAGCGGAAAAACATTTCCCAGCTCGGAAATGCTAATACTTTCACTGGAGGTTTCGCACTCGGAAACTTCCAGGTGAGAGGTACAAATTTTCTTTTTCGGCTCATTTATATAACTAGGGCATGCCCGTACTATATATATATCTAAAATTATATCCCCCCCCTCTATTTACATGAAATGGTTTGGTCCATTCGCAAAGCCAAAGCGAACGGCTTGCGAGTACGGTGACAATCCCCCCCCTCTATTTACATGAAATGGTTTGGTCCATTCGCAAAGCCAAAGCGAACGGCTTGCGAGTACGGTGACAATCCCCCCCCCCCCTCTATTTACATGAAATGGTTTGGTCCATTCGCAAAGCCAAAGCGAACGGCTTGCGAGTACGGTAGAACCCCCCCCCCCCCTCTATTTACATGAAATGGTTTGGTCCATTCGCAAAGCCAAAGCGAACGGCGAACGGCTAAATCGCCATAGCTCGGTAACTACTTCTCCGATTAATATGAAACCTTGAAAAGGCACATCCTCAGGTCCCCAGCAATATACCTGGCAAGTTTCAAGTATATCGGACCCGTGGTTGTCGAGAAACAGCGGTCACAGACAAACAAACACACAGACACACAGACACACACACACACAGAGATTACTGGAATTATAGATAGACTAGGGCATGCCCGTACTATATATAAGCTAGGACGTGCCCGTACGTGGGTGCCCGTTCCTTGCCAAAAAAAAAAAAAAAAAAAAATTTGTGTAGGGGTGTGTGTGTGTAAACATCCTAGGGCGTGCCCGTACGTGGGTGCAAAAAAACATGCGTGCAAACAACAACAACAAAAAAAAACTTTGAAACCACGTGGCAGTAACGACCACAGAACCCCCCCTCTATTTACATGAATGGTTTGGTCCATTCGCAACGACCACAGAACCCCCCCCCCCTCTATTTACATGAAATGGTTTGGTCCAAAGCGAACGGCTTGCGGTGTTTGGTAAAGAAATCGCCATAGCTCGGTAACTACTTGTCCGATTAATTTCAAACCTTGAAAAGGCACATCCTCGGGTCCCCAGCAATATACCTGGCAAGTTTCAAGTATATCGGACCGGTAGTTGTCGAGAAACAGCGGTCACAGACAAACATACAAACACACATACACACATACACACATACACACAGAGATTAATGGAATTATAGATAGATGAGACTCGCTGGTGTCATTGACAACGGTATTCATGTACTCAGTTAGTGAGGGAATGTCAGAGGGACACTCGGACACATGTGCACCGGAAATGGTGCCGCCCATGACCGCCTTCTTTGCAGCACCAGCGAAAATGCTTGGCGCTGGTGCTCTTCGCTTTTTAGGATACACTATGGATTCTTCGTTCATGGGTTCGGGAAAGGGGGCAATGCTAATTGTGTCAGTCACATCGGTGGGTGTCATCACATTGGAATCGGAAAGCACCGGTGTGACAGACGACTCAGTCGGGGTGTCAGAAGGTACGGTCGGGGTGTCAGAAGGTACGGTCGGGGTGTCAGAAGGTACGGTCGGGGTGTCAGAAGGTACGGTCGGGGTGTCAGAAGGTACGGTCGGGGTGTCAGAAGGTACGGTCGGGGCGTCCGAAGGTGCGGTCGGGGTGTCAGAGGGTATGGTCCGGGTGACGGAAGGTACGGTAGGGGTGACAGGAGATACGGTCCGGGTGACGGAAGGTACGGTAGGGGTAACAGGAGATACGGTCCGGGTGTCAGCCAGCATGGTCGGGGTATCAGAAGGCGCGGTGGAGGGATTGGCCTTTTTACAAACCCTTTCGTTATGTCCCGGTTCACCACACTTCGAACAAGAGGCCCTAGGACAGAATCTTTTAACGTGTCCGAATTCTCCACAATTAAAGCAAGTTAAGGAGGCTGAGGAAGCATACATGTGGTATTCCCGATCATCCAACGATACTTTAAAGGATATATTTAAACCTGTATCGGCTCCGCGATCCGGGAGAATCATGTACACCTGCCTCCTAAAGCTCATTACGTGTTTGACACGATTGCTGCGACACCCGAGCGGAATCATTGAGATTCGGGAAACAATTTTACCATAACGAGACAGAACGGATAGGAGTTTCTCGCCTGGCATAAACGGTGGGACGTTGGATATTGTTATCTTGGTAGCTGGCGTATCCATAGGGGATACCGTAATATAATGACCCCCTTTTATGGTTAGACCGGTACTAACGACGTCATGAACGAGTTTTTCTTCTGACACGAAGACAACAAATTTCTGGTTCATTCGTGATGCCGCACGAACATTAGCGTCTCCTATGATGGATCCCACGGCAAGGATAATGTCCTCAGTAGGAGCTCCTTCGGGTGGAACACATGCGAATGCATGCTTACGCGTTAAATTTTCGAACGCCTCGTAACGAGAGCGTATATTCGCCATACCAACGAAATCCCCCCCCCCCCCCCTTGTCCGAAACGGACAAGAAGGTATCAAACCTAAATAATCGAACTAAAGTAAATAATAAACGTGCATTATAAGCACAAAAATGGCTTACAAAGCGTCGTCAAAGCCAGTAGGCCGCACCCAAAATGGGCTCGCTCTCAATCCTCTCTCTCTCGAAGACAAGGGTGCAGAACGGATGAAAACACAATGCCGAAGCACACAGGATGGAAAAGGAGAGGGAGGGGGGGGGGCAGGGAGGACAGGAGAGGGGGGAAAACTCACAACAGACTCACCAAAACACCGAGCAGTTGCTCACAGCTGCCATGACGCTACACCCAATGCACCGACAGCCGATAGGTGGCGACAGAGAGAGAGAGAGAGAGAGAGAGAGAGAGAGACAGAGAGAGAGAGAGAGAGAGAGAGAGAGAGACATTTGACATTTTGTTCCTCTTTATTACTGGGAAGTCAGTGTTCATGATGAAAAGTCATACGACACACTTCATATAAATAAGGATGGGGGTTACATGAGGGCAAGGACTAGAATTTACAAATGAACTTGGAGGACACCATCAACCAAGCTGCAAAGGGATTCCTTCACGCACCATCGCTGTGAGAAGAGCGTACATTCAATGAATTCAAGCTCCAGATGTAAACGAGACGTAACTAGACCTTTGAAAATCATAAAAACATCATCATCAGATAAAAGTGGTGCACGAATGGTTTGCATTTTGTGCTTTCTTGATAAATAAATAGCAAGTTTTGCCTCCGCAAACAGATAGTTGGCTAAAATACATTCTTCTTTAAAAATTAAAGCCAAATATAAAAACACAATGTGTGAAAACCAAGCCTAGCCCTTCAAACACACGTGATAAAACTGAAAAAAGAGGAGCCAACCTCGTACATTCAATAAAAGCATGAAAAACAGTTTCAGGGACATCACAGAAGGGACACATTTCCAAGTTGTCAGGGCATATGCGGTGAGATAAAACGTTTGAAGATAAAATATAATGTGCCAGTCGCCATTGCAGGTCCCCAGTGCGTTTGACAATGGGTGCCCTATACATGGTGAGCCATTTGATTGTTGCGGCAGCGCCAATTTGGAGCAGAGGTCTCCAGTGTGTTTGAGGTTCTGTTGGTTTACAGGGAACAAGAATTCCAACACACATGGAATAAACAGAGGATTTCTCCATTGTATTAAAAGGAATAAGACCTTGGAAAGAGATTAAAAGTTTTGGAAAGGGGCATTGTGACAAAGAGGGGTTAGCTTCCACCAGTGGGTCCCATTATAGCCCGGTTTGTTTAAAAAGGCGTAAAATCAGAGAGAAGATCCTCCCAATGACTCTGATAGAACGAACACCAGTAGCCACAGCAACGTCAGCTGCTGACTTCCATTTATGGAGAAAAG
Organism: Myxine glutinosa; assembly: GCF_964187855.1. Taxonomy (NCBI): domain Eukaryota; kingdom Metazoa; phylum Chordata; class Myxini; order Myxiniformes; family Myxinidae; genus Myxine; species Myxine glutinosa. The sequence continues at coordinate 17,212,551 of NC_136274.1, forward strand.
GGTCTCGAAAGTTTTTGACCTTAGTGCAATCAATATCAATGAATTTTTGCATAAAAGATCGGTCACTACAGACCCCTTTAAAAACTGGGTTTAAAAAGACTGGCTCATTTAAAAACATTGGGTGGGAATAATCACATGCATCACGCTGAAATTGAATCGCCTGCCATGCTTCCAGCATGCTCCTGTAGAATGGGGGGGACCAAAGTTAAGTCAATGTTCTTGATGTTGATGAGAAAGAGTTGCTGGTCAAAACCAAGTTTCCTGCACCTTACTGTTGACATCGACCAACCTTCAGCAACGGGCAGGCTTAGCACGCCTGACCAGAGCCAGTGTTTCCCTCCCCCAAAAAAGTCAATGAAAACACTTGAGAGTTTTTTGAGAATAAAAGCTGGGGCTTGTAGTGCCTTAAGCTTATGCCACAGCATTGATGCCGCAAGATTGTTTATTATCAGGGTGCGACCCCGATAAGAGAGCTGATTCAGTAAACCTTTCCATTTTAGAAGCCGCTGCTCAGTTTTAGTTATAAGTGTTTCCCAGTTCTTCGAGACGAAGTCCGGAGTGCCAAGAGAGACCCCGAGATAGTGTATCCCGTCTCGTGCCCACACAAGCTGGCCGGGCAAGGTTGGAGGAGGGGCGTCACTTGGCGGACCCAAGTAGAGAGCATTGCTCTTGAGCCAGTTGATTTTTGCAGAGCTTGCTGAGCTAAACTCCTGGACACAATGAACCAAGGAAGAAACATCTTCATCAAAGCGAACAATTACGCACAGGTCATCTGCGTAGGCAATTGTCTTGACCGGGTTTACTGCTGGAAGGGGGGCGAAACCAAGAAGGCACGCACGCAATCGAATAAGCAGAGGCTCAACTGAAAGGGAGTACAAAAGACCAGACAAGGGGCACCCTTGGCGAATTCCTCTACAAACAGAGAATGGCTGGCATAAAATATTATTTACTTTTAACAAGCTAAAAGTATTATTATACAATAATTTAGTGTAAGAGATAAAAAATTCCCCGATACCAAAGCCACGTAAAACAGAAAAGAGATAAAAATGATCAATTGCATCAAAAGCTTTTTCCTGGTCGAGGAAAACCAAACCAACATTCCTTTGTTCAATGGTACAAATATCGATAATGTCGCGAACGATAAAAATACTATCATGTATAGTCCTTTTGGGAATGCAGTAGGATTGGTCGGGGTGTACAATCTCCCCAATCACCAGCTTGAGGCGGTTTGCAAGAGCTTTGGCAAATATTTTATAGTCAGTACAAAGTAACGAGATTGGACGCCAGTTTTTCAAGTTCTAAAGGTCTCCTTTCTTGGGAATGAGGGCAAGTACAGCCCTGCGACAACTGAGGGGTAGCGAGCCAGATCGCAAGCTGTCGTTTAAAAGACCAAGTAGTTCAGGACCAAAAAGGTTCCAGAAGGCCCGGTAGAGTTCCATTGGGATCCCATCTAAGCCTGACGCCTTGCCAGTGGGTAAAGTTTGCAATGCGGAAAAACGTTCTCCCGAAGTAACTTCCACATCCAACTGTTGGCGTGCCATTTCGGACAAGGTGGGCAAAGAGGTAACCAGAGAGTCAATCATTCCATGATCAATGTTCTTGGCACGGTACAAGTCAGAGAAATATTCCTTGGCGGAACCTCTGATACATTTTTGATCGTATGTCACTCTCCCTTCTTTTGTCCGAAGCGAGGTTAGTTGCTGGCTTCGTTTGGTTCGGGTTTCCAATCCAAAGAAGAACTTGGAAGAGGTATCGAGAAAACACAAATTTTCCATTCGGAGCCGGACCAAAGCTCCTCTCGCTCGCTTTACACACAATTCAGCAAGAACGGCCTTTTTCTTAGCCAACAAAAGATTAGTCCGTTCAGCATTAGAAGCTGAGAGGTTAGATTGTAAAGTTAAAATCTCCTTGGTAAGCAGGGATTGAAGAGCAACATCATTCTTGGTATGAAAGGACCCGTACTGCTGGCAAAACATTTCAATCTGGACTTTTGCATTGTCCCACCACTGTCCGAGGAGAGGGAAGGAAGCTTTCCGCAGGAGTAAGGTCTCCCAGAAGATTTTAAAAGCATCAATAAAACATTTGTCTTCCAGAAGACTAACATTGAATGTCCAATAGACAGCACCACGATTACAAATCGGGGAGAAAGTGCGAAACACAACCATGTGGTGATCTGAGAAACCACTCGGGACAATAGCAGTATGGGTCACAATATTTAAAAAATCACTATTAATATAAAACCGGTCTAACCTTGCGAGGGACAGACGGCCATTTAAACACCGACACCATGTATACTGGCGTGTGGATGGATTTCGAGTTCTCCAGATGTCAACAAGGGAGAAGGTTGTCAAAGTCCCAGTCAGAGGCACAATACTTGCTGGATGAGGCTCATTCCCATTGCGATCAATGGTAGAGTCCATCGTACAGTTAAAATCCCCTCCTAAACAAACAAATCCATTAAAATCAAAATGTACAAGGGAGGTTTCTAACTGTGTGTAAAAAGCAATTCTATCCGTGCTGTCACTGGGTGCATAGACGTTCACTATTGTGTGTTTAAAACCATTAAGGGTGAAAGTGAGAGAGATTAAGTACCCTTTAATTATTTCATTAAAATCAACAATGAGATTACAGAGAGAAGGATGCAAATAGATGGCTACCCCAGCCCGAGGACACTCTAAGCTACTGAAGAACCACCTTCCTTTCATTATTCTTTCCCATTCACTCATACAGGAGGAACTACATCTGGTTTCTTGTAAAGTAAGATATCGATGTGGTTCTGCAAAACAAGCTCCTTAACTTCAGCTTTTCGTAAATACGAGCGTCCTCCGTTTATGTTTAAAGTGGCTATAGAAAAAGCCATAGTGTGGAATTTGGGGAAGGGTATCAGTCAATTGGGTCATGATATGCCTGCAGGTGCTTCCTTGCTTTCAGAACCCATTTCCTGAGACGAAACATTTGTGGTTCAGTCAAACCAAACTGCTCGGACTGAAGGAGCAGTCGCTTTGCGGAGATGATAAAACTGTGCAGATCAGGGAAGGAATCCTGAATTTTAACATTTCTCTTACGGAAGGTGTGATGTAAAAACTTTAGGATCTCCTCGGGGGGCACAGTCGGACCACTCTCCGGTTCCTGGGATAAGCCTGGATCATTCCAGACCTCGGTGCTACCACCAGAGGCAAGCGACGACGCGCCATCAGAGTCGTAGTTTAATTGGGGATCTACATTAGTACCGTGCTCCCCCGGTGGAGCAGGTATTTCCATTTCTGCCAGGAGGGGAAAAACTATTTCCGAAACAGAACATACACTCTCTGCTTCCATCATGTACGGGGTTGTCTGTGGCACAGACATCTCAGACACTTCACCCTTAGCAGGGAGAGGGACCAAAACAGGTTCATTGCTGACGTCCATGGTTGTAGTATCGGCAACCACAGGGGTAGTCACAGCTACCTCTTGGAACACGACGCTACCTCCTTGTACCTCTTGGGGCACAACACTACCTCCTTGGGCATGACACTACCTCCTTGTACCTCTTGGGGCACAACATCACCTCCTTGTACCTCTTGGGGCACGACACCACCTTCTTGTTCGTGCTCGTGTTTGTCTTGCTTGTTATCAGGAGCGTTATTATTATCCTCCGTAGCTAACACGGCAAATCTGTTTTCCGTTTCCACGGCAGCAAACGGGGCAGCTGCTTCCAAATGGGAGCCATTTAATTTGCCCAACGGCGCCAGTTTTTTCGGAACGCTCACCGTTACATCGTGACCATTGACGTTTGGGCGCTTGTTTCTCCGAGATTGAACGGTGATAAAACCCTCGTCATCCGCTTGAGGTCCCTTTAGTTCTGCACTCGCACCGTGGGGCTGATTATGGGAGGTGTCTGTACACTCCGCTCTAGATGTGCCACTCGTGTCTGGCTTGGGCCCCGCGACTCTAGATGTACCACTGGTGCTTGGTTTGGGTTCCAGGTGTTGAGATTCCCGGTTAGATTCCACACGTTGAGATTCGTCACCGGGAATATTTGGTTTCGGACAAGCGTTCTTTAAATGTCCGTGCTCGCCACAAATAAAACACGTCATTGCCTCAGTAGCGATGTAAATTTGGTAGCTGCGATCTTTGTGCTTCAAAGTCACAGCAGCACTAAGCGATTGTGCATTGTTCTTTAAAACAATATAACAGTGACGCCGGAAAGACATGATGTGTCTAACCGAAGCGCCAGAACGCAAACGTAAGGGGATCATTGAGATCCGTGACACGACCGTCCCAAAACGGTTTAAAGCACAGGTAATCTCCTCGCTTTTAAAGAAAGGTGGTAAATTCGAAATAATAATTTTGACGGCAGGTGTGTCCAAAGGACACACAGTAAGAAAAAGATCCGGTGCGACAGACAAGCCGGTTTCGACTGTCTGAGCAACGTATCGCTCTTCGGACAGGAAGAGCACGACACGTTGATTCATTTTCGACGCTGCGAGAATGTTTTCGAGCCCAATTTGTTCTCCGAAACCCATTACAACGTCAACACTAACTCCGTCCGGCGGACAAACTATGACCCCGTTCTTTGGAGTAAGTGCCTCGTACACACTATTGTGCAAACGTACGTTTGCCATAGTGTAAAATTAACAAATGAAGTAAATTGAAAAAACAAAAACAAACCTGCCACAAGCAAAACTAGCAAGTGGAGGAAAAGGAAAAGTAATAATATGGGTGAAGTATTTAGCCAAGAAAAGGCTAAACGTATAAACACGGCAAATGGAAGAGCAGGCCCAAACCAGGGGGTCCTGAACAGGCCTGCTAATCACTTACCATGTGCGCTCTCTTTCTCTCTCCTGTCTCAACAAAGAAAGGAAACACGGGGAAAACTTCACAAACACGTACAAGGACACAAATGGAGTGAAATGGAGGACGGGAAAGACGCCAACACAGCACAGTACTCAAAGCTCCTCACACACAGCAGCCATGATTGCCACACCCACGCACGACTCACCAACGACCAGCAGGAGAGAGAGAGAGAGAGAGAGAGAGAGAGAGAGAGAGAGAGACAGAGAGAGACAGAGAGAGACAGAGAGAGACAGAGAGAGAGAGAGAGAGAGAGAGAGAGAGAGAGAGAGAGAGAGACAGAGAGAGAGACAGAGAGAGAGACAGAGAGAGAGACAGAGACAGAGACAGAGACAGAGACAGAGAGAGAGAGAGAGAGAGAGAGAGAGAGAGAGAGACAGTGACAGATAGAGAGAGAGAGAGAGACAGAGAGAGAGAGAGGGAGTGTTAACACTGAAATTGCAAAGTAAGATACCTTGTAAAATCCATCGATTCACTCATTCAAAAATGGAATATCCCATGTGCTAGATTGTCATAAACATGGCTGAAGAAATTTGCCAACAACAGTGAGATTTTCAAACCCGACACCCAGGTGTGGTGCAACAGCTCCAGGTCATATTATAAGGTATTCCAGCCCACCCAAGTTGAAAAACAAGAAGGGACAAGGACGGAGACACAGTGACTTGGAAACAAGTCAACCCGGTACCTAGGCCGGAGGACGTCCTGCTGTCCTTCGGGGTTCACTATTAATAAGACAGGATAAAAATGGTCGTTTCCATCCTGTTAAACTCCAGGACTGCATCGCTCCAAGTCAAAGCACTTTTTATTTAGTCACTGCCACCCTCTGCCACAATTGGGTAGCAATTACCTGATAATTACAACTTAATTACGCTGCCATTAGGTTGTAACTTTGTGGTGGGTAATTAAATTGTAATGTACGCCTGATTTTCCGACGGGCTGCCAAAGAATATGTCGCAAGTGTTGGACTGTTTTGTCCCTTTATCATCAAGGCCCGGACATCTGATGTCATCTGATGTGAGCGCGTGTGGATTCGATCTGCGCTCTGAGCCCAGGCTGAGCTGGAAGATCTTATCGCTCTCAGACATTTGCTTCGAATCATCATTGCAAGTGCCTGACTTTGGTGTGAGCAATTCTGGGATCTAGTTTAGGACACAGCGGACCTTCAGGTGGATATCCAACTGTCTGTCTCAGGCATAACAAGCTAAGCGAAAGAATAAGAAATAAAATCATCTTTTTTTTTTTTACTTTTATGAATGATTCTTCACTGTATTAAAATATGTACACTTGTGAACGATTTATTTATTTATTTTTCATTAACAACCATCTGTTTTTGCCTTATGCACTTGTCATTGTAGGCAATAAACATACCTGGCTGTGTACAGTGGACGCGGTGGGGTGTGGGAGGAGGGAGGAGTTTGGTGAAGGTAGGGAGAGTCCTCAGCTTGGTATGAATCACAATCAATTTTATTTAAAACTAGAGCTTCCAGGGAAGCAGAACTCAACTGAACTGAGTGGACAACTTTAAAGTCCTAAATTATTGTGCTTTTCTTAAGAGCTGAAAAAAATATGCCGGCCTATGGCAGCCATTTTGTGACAGATCGGGTTGACATGCGATAGCAACCTACCTTGTGTGGTAAGAGTCTCACACACCAAGTTTGATCAAAATCCATAAATATTTGTGGACGTTAAAGTCTTAACGTCGTTTCGGAGCTGAAAACAATATGGCGGCCTATGGCGGCCATTTTGTGACGGATCGGGTTGGAATGCAATAGCAACCTACCTTGTGTGGCAACGGTTAAACATTCCAAATTTGATCAAAATCTGTTAATATTTGTGGACGCAAGAATGTTAACGTCGTTTTCATGACCAAAAACAAAATGGTCGCCTAAGTCCGCCATTTTACAACGGATCGGGCTGAAATGTAATACCAACCTGGTCCTTGGGGGTAAGGATGCTGTACGTCAAGTTTGATCAGAATCGGTTGATATTTGTGGACGCTGGAGTGTTAACATCGAAAAGTTTACGGACGACAGACGACAGACGACGACGACGACGACAGACGGACGCCGCAGGGTTCAGGATGTGATGAGCTCAACTAGACGGTAGTCCAGTTGAGTTAAAAAATATTTCTAGTGGCAGTTATCTATTGTTGACGAAATCAGTGAAGTACATGCTAAAGATTGCGACAGTGAATTCCTTTAAGATAAGGGTAGGTGAAAAACTAAAGAGGCCCATACAGGTAAACGAAAAAACATGTTTTAGGTCTACACACTTTTATTACCTCCGCCATCAAAGGTGGATGGAGGTTACGTTTTCACCCCTGTCTGTCTATTTGTCTGTCTGTTTGTGAACAAGATACCTCAACAAGTTGAGGACGGATTCGGACGAAATTTGGCAGAGATGTAGCATGTGTGACGAGGACGAAATGATTAGATTTTGGTGAAGATCCGGATCCGGTTACCATAATTTTAAAGTGATTCTTCACCATTGGGAGATGGGGCCAAAAACTATACATAGCAGGATATCTCAAAAAGTAGTGTATGGATTTGGACGAAACTTGGTGGAGAAGTTGTGTGTTTGACAAGGACCAATCGATTAAATTTTGGTGAACATCTGATTTTAGATTCGGATATGAGAATTATTTAATTTGTTAAGTGATTCTTCACCATTGAGTGATCGGGCTAAAACCAACATATAGCAGAATATCTCAAAAGGTAGAGTATGATTTTGGACGAAACTTGGTGGTGAAGTTGTGTGTATGACAAGGACCAACCGATTAAATTTTGGTGAAGATCTGATTTTAGATTCGGATATGAGAATTATTTAATTTTTTAATCGATTCTTCACCATTGAGTGATCGGGCTAAAACCAACATATAGCAGAATATCTCAAAAAGTAGTATATGGATTTGGACGAAACTTGGTGGTGAAGTTGTGTGTATGACAAGGACCAACCGATTAAATTTTGGTGAAGATCTGATTTTAGATTCGGATATGAGAATTATTTAATTTTTTAATCGATTCTTCTCCATTGAGTGATCGGGCTAAAACCAACATATAGCAGAATATCTCAAAAGGTAGTGTATGGATTTGGACGAAACTTGGTGGTGAAGTTGTGTGTATGACAACGACCAATCGATTACATTTTGGTGAAGATCTGATTTTCGATTCGGATATGAGAATTATTTAATTTTTTAAGTGATTCTTCACCATTGAGTGATCGGGCTAAAACCAACATATAGCAGGATATCTCAAAAAGTTGTGGACGAATGATTTTGATAAAATGTGATTCTGCATTGGGATTTTCTGGTCTACTCTAGGATACTAAACATAAACTGTTCACCTGGCGGAGGTATGCTCTCGATTGAGTGCCGTTCTAGTTACATCAGTAACTCTTTAGAAATTACACATTCAGATAAAACCGTGGTGGTTAAGGTATTCTATTAGCTAAGTGATTAATAATTTAACTATTTTACCATTATTATTTATTTTCATTATTAATCACTTATTTATTTTCTTTCTCATTTGGCCAATATCTCAGGCACCTTCTGAGCTAGGAAGCTAATTTTTGGACACGACAGTGACCAAGTGATGTGGCCAAAAGGATATTTTAGATTTATTGATCAATCAATTAATCGATTAATTATTTCCTGATTAATCAAGTAATCAATCATTTATTTTTTCGATTAATGAACTATTTAATTAATTTTCAAATAGTTACAGCTTCGAATGAAACCCTGGCGGTTTAGGTATGCTTTGTATTATTATAATTGTATCTTTATCTGTATGTATTATATCTGTATCTGTATGTATTATAATTGTATCTTTAATTTATCGAACATTTTTTGGCTGTTTTTACCCTGTCAGATAATGTAGGTTAGCCATTAACTGTTGAACCTCTGTCTTCCAATCAAATTCTCAAACCACCAGGAAGAACAACACAACACAGTGCAATAACTATCGGGGATGCCTCTTCACGGTGGTTGTACCCCTCAATGCAAGTCGGGGGCCAAATCTTCCCCATTCTTCCCTGCTGGCGGATTCGTGAGGACAGCGCGGTCACGGTCAAATTGCCGATCGGTCCCCATGGACCGGCCCTTTCCCTGTCGATCTCTGTCTGTCTGTATCTCCCTCTGTCTCTCTGTCGTGGCCCTGACTTCAGGAAGGCAGGGGTACACCATCTTGGATGTGGGGGATCTCTGGGTCGCTCCTGCGAAATTGATCGGCTGTCTCCCTGCCGTGGGATTGACGAACTCTCAAGGGCTATACAACAACAACAACAACAACAACAACAACACAGTGACTTGTCTATCACTAAAAGGCACAGCATCCATCCGCCTGAGTGTGTGTGTGTGTTTGTATGTGTGTGTGTGAGATGCCCTATTATAAAGGGACCATGCTGTTATAGATTAATAAAAATAATACTGTTGGAAAACGAATATAATCGATTTACCTGGAACATAAATGTCAAAGTTTTAAAACGTTGTTTCTGTATGCCTTTTAGTAGGCCTTGGAATTCCAACAGCACCATTTTATGATCCTACGACAGCAGGAGACCTAGATAATAAAGCTTGATGGACACGGAAGGAGCACACAAAATTATATAGACCAATACTTCTCGAAGTTTTATAAAAGAACAAGACGGAGCATACAAGTAACAACAACCGCTTTTTCGCAACTAGGCAAAGGTTGTTATTCCCATCAGGGAAGTGACGGGTCGTATATACTCGTTGTTTACAGAAACTGTTGCACTCGTATGTTCTGCTGTCAATTTAGTTTTAATTTATTGTTTTGGAATATGATTTTTTTCCTGTAATTATTTGATCAGTAAAACCTTGATGAAACTGGCTTCAAAGAAGCTTCTCTGTTTGATTGGCATGAATCTATGTTTCCATTCCTATTTGCTGTGCTTGTTTGCAATCACAGAGCATCACTATTGCGGTGAAACATCCGAGAGCGTTGAGAGGCCATGAGAAGTAGGTATCAGCAAATTATTATAATTCAGGACGTGCACCCGCTATTATACTTGTTTTGCAAAATTGTTCTCGAAACAGGATCCCTGAGGACATAAAGTACACAACAATTTTGTGGTTTTGGGCACATTATGGTGCAGGGTTTCACGAAGTCATGAAGTGGAAACCTCCATCCAATCTGAGAGATCACAGGTGAAACGGTGGACGAAACTCACGAGTAATCTGAAAAGTTTACACCGTCTGCCTTTGGGTTTGATACCATTTGGAAGACAACTTACCTGTGAAATGGTATTAAAAGTAAAAACAATCGAAACTAGAACTGCCACTTTAAAACTGCTGGCAGTGATGACTGGTTTACTCGCACCCACTTTTGATACAACCCCACTTTTGATACAACCCCACTCTTGATACAACCCCACTTTTGCGACAACCCCACTTTCATTGGACATGCTTTGACACAACCCCCTTGGATACAACCCTGACACACACACACACACACACACACACACACACACACACACACACACACACACACAAACAAACACACACATATCCACACACACACACACACACAAACACCTGCACACCCCTCCCCCCCCACACACACACATATCCAGACAAGCGCGCATCCCCCTTCCCCCAACCCCAAGACACATCCCACACACACATCCCCTGACACACACCCCCACCCCCCCCCCCCCCCACACACACACACACACACATCCACCCACACACACACATTCCCCCTACCCCCCACCCACATACACACACACACACACAAACACACACACACACACACACACACACACACACACACACACACACACACACACACACATATCCCCCCACCCCTAACACACACACAAACACATGCACACATCCCCCCAACCCCCCCAACCCTAACACACATGCACACACACAAACACCCGCACACCCCTCCCCCCACACGCACACACATATCCAAACAAGCACGCATCCCCCTCCCCCCAACCCCAAGACACATCCCACACACACATCCCCCGACACACCCCCCCACCCCCCCCAAACACACACACATCCCCATTACCCCTACCCACCCACCCACATACACACATATACACACAAACACATGTCCTCCCACCCCCACCCCCAACACACACACACACACACACACACACACACACACACACACACACACACACACACACACACACACACACACACACACACACACACACACATCCCCCCATCCCTAACACACACACATGCACACATTCCCCCACCCCAACCCCCAACCCCCAACACACACACACACACACATCGAGCAAACGAGCCTCAGGAAGTAGGAAAGGAGGCCTCAAGCACGTCGTGCAAACGAGCCTCAGGAAGCAGGAAAGGAGGCTTCAAGCACGTCGTGCAAACGAGCCTCAGGAAGCAGGAAAGGAGGCCTCAAGCACATCGTGCAAACGAGCCTCAGGAAGGAGGAAAGGAGGCCTCAAGCACGTTGTGCAAACGAGCCTCAGGAAGCAGGGAAGGAGGCCTCAAGCACGTTGTGCAAACGAGCCTCAGGAAGCAGGAAAGGAGGCCTCAAGCACGTCGTGCAAACGAGCCTCAGGAGGCAGGAAAGGAGGCCTCAAGCACGTCGTGCAAACGCGCCTCAGAAAGCAGGAAAGGAGGCCTCAAGCACGTCGTGCAAACGAGTCTCAGAAAGCAGGAAATGAGGCCTCAAGCACGTCGTGCAAACGAGCCTCAGGAAGCAGGAAAGGATGCCTTAAGCACGTCGTGCAAACGAGCCTCAGGAGGCAGGAAATGATGCCTCAAGCACGTCGTGCAAACGAGCCTCAGGAAGCAAGAAAGGAGGCCTCAAGCACGTCGTGCAAACGAGCCACAGGAAGCAGGAAAGGAGGCCTCAAGCACATCGTGCAAACGAGACTCAGGAAGCAGGAAAGGAGGCCTCAAGCACGTCATGCAAACGAGCATCAGTAAGCAGGAAAGGAGGCCTCAAGCACATCGTGCAAACGAGCCTCAGGAAGCAAGAAAGGAGGCCTCAAGCACGCCGTGCAAACGAGCCTCAGGGAAGGAGGAAAGGAGGCCTCAAGCACGTCGTGCAAACGAGCCTCAGGAAGCAGGAAAGGAGGCCTCAAGCACGCCATGCAAACGAGCCTCAGGGAAGCAGGAAAGGAGGCCTCAAGCACATCGTGCAAACGAGCCTCAGGAAGCAGGAAAGGAGGCCTCAAGCACGTCGTGCAAACGAGACTCAGGGAAGTAGGAAAGGAGGCCTCAAGCACGTCGTGCAAACGAGCCTCAGGAAGCAAGAAAGGAGGCCTCAATCACGTCGTGCAAACGAGCCTCAGGAAGCAGGAAAGGAGGCATTAAGCACGTCATGCAAACGAGACTCAGGGAAGCAGGAAAGGAGGCCTCAAGCACGTCATGCAAACGAGCCTCAGGAAGCAAGAAAGGAGGCCTCAAGCATGCCGTGCAAATGAGCCTCAGGGAAGCAGGAAAGGAGGCCTCAAGCACGTCGTGCAAACGAGCCTCAGGAATCAGGAAAGGAGGCCTCAAGCATGTCATGCAAACGAGCCTCAGGAAGCAGGAAAGGAGGCCTCAACCACGTCGTGCAAACGAGACTCAGGGAAGCAGGAAAGGAGGCCTCAAGCACGCCGTGCAAACGAGCCTCAGGGAAGCAGGAAAGGAGGCCTCAAGCACGTCGTGCAAACGAGCCTCAGGAAGCAGGAAAGGAGGCCTCAAGCACGCCATGCAAACGAGCCTCAGGGAAGCAGGAAAGGAGGCCTCAAGCACATCGTGCAAATGAGCCTCAGGAAGCAGGAAAGGAGGCCTCAAGCACGTCGTGCAAACGAGCCTCAGGAAGCAGGAAAGGAGGCCTCAAGCACGTCGTGCAAACGAGCCTCAGGAAGCAAGAAAGGAGGCCTCAAGCACGCCGTGCAAACGAGCCTCAGGGAAGCAGGAAAGGAGGCCTCAAGCACGTCGTGCAAACGAGCCTCAGGAAGCAGGAAAGGAGGCCTCAAGCACGCCATGCAAACGAGCCTCAGGGAAGCAGGAAAGGAGGCCTCAAGCACATCGTGCAAACGAGCCTCAGGAAGCAGGAAAGGAGGCCTCAAGCACGTCGTGCAAACGAGCCTCAGGAAGCAGGAAAGGAGGCCTCAAGCACGTCGTGCAAACGAGCCTCAGGAAGCAGGAAAGGAGGCTTCAAGCACGTCGTGCAAACGAGCCTCAGGAAGCAGGAAAGGCGGCCTCAAGCACGTCGTGCAAACGAGCCTCAGGAAGCAAGAAAGGAGGCCTCAAGCACGTCGTGCAAACGAGCCTCAGGAAGCAAGAAAGGAGGCTTCAAGCACGTCGTGCAAACGAGCCTAAGGAAGCAGGAAAGGAGGCCTCAAGCACGTCGTGCAAATGAGCCTCAGGAACAGGAAAGGGGGCCTCAAGCACGTCATGCAAACGAGTCTCAGGAAGTAGGAAAGGAGGCTTCAAGCACGTCGTGCAAACGAGCCTCAGGAAGCAGGAAAGGAGGCCTCAAGCACGTCATGCAAACGAGCCTCAGGAAGTAGGAAAGGAGGCCTCAAGCACGTTGTGCAAACGAGCCTCCGGAAGCAGGAAAGGAGGCCTCAAGCATGTTGTGCAAACGAGCCTCAGGAAGCAGGAAAGGAGGCCTCAAGCACGTCGTGCAAACGAGCCTCAGGAAGCAGGAAAGGAGGCCTCAAGCACGTCGTGCAAACGAGACTTAGGGAAGCAGGAAAGGAGGCCTCAAGCACGTCGTGCAAACGAGCCTCAGGAAGCAGGAAAGGGGGCCTCAAGCACGTCGTGCAAACGAGCCTCAGGAAGCAGGAAAGGAGGCCTCAAGCACGTCGAGCAAACGAGCCTCAGGAAGCAGGAAAGGAGGCCTCAAGCACGTCGTGCAAACGAGCCTCAGGAAGCAGGAAAGGAGGCCTCAAGCACGTCGTGCAAACGAGCCTCAGGAAGCAGGAAAGGAGGCTTCAAGCACGTCGTGCAAACGAGCCTCAGGAAGCAGGAAAGGAGGCCTCAAGCACGTCGTGCAAACGAGCCTCAGGAAGCAAGAAAGGAGGCCTCAAGCACGTCGTGCAAACGAGCCTCAGGAAGCAAGAAAGGAGGCTTCAAGCACGTCGTGCAAACGAGCCTAAGGAAGCAGGAAAGGAGGCCTCAAGCACGTCGTGCAAATGAGCCTCAGGAAGCAGGAAAGGGGGCCTCAAGCACGTCATGCAAACGAGTCTCAGGAAGTAGGAAAGGAGGCTTCAAGCACGTCGTGCAAACGAGCCTCAGGAAGCAGGAAAGGAGGCCTCAAGCACGTCATGCAAACGAGCCTCAGGAAGTAGGAAAGGAGGCCTCAAGCACATTGTGCAAACGAGCCTCCGGAAGCAGGAAAGGAGGCCTCAAGCATGTTGTGCAAACGAGCCTCAGGAAGCAGAAAATGAGGCCTCAAGCACGTCGTGCAAACGAGCCTCAGGAAGCAGGAAAGGAGGCCTCAAGCACGTCGTGCAAACGAGCCTCAGGAAGCAGGAAAGGAGGCTTCAAGCACGTCGTGCAAACGAGCCTCAGGAAGCAGGAAAGGAGGCCTCAAGCACGTCGTGCAAACGAGCCTCAGGAAGTAGGAAAGGAGGCCTCAAGCACGTCGTGCAAACGAGCCTCAGGAAGCAGGAAAGGAGGCTTCAAGCACGTCGTGCAAACGAGCCTCAGGAAGCAGGAAAGGAGGCCTCAAGCACGTCGTGCAAACGAGCCTCAGGAAGCAGGAAAGGGGGCCTCAAGCACGTCGTGCAAACGAGCCTCAGGAAGTAGGAAAGGAGGCTTCAAGCACGTTGTGCAAACGAGCCTCAGGAAGCAGGAAAGGAGGCCTCAAGCACGTCGTGCAAACGAGCCTCAGGAAGTAGGAAAGGAGGCCTCAAGCACGTTGTGCAAACGAGCCTCAGGAAGCAGGAAAGGAGGCCTCAAGCACGTCGTGCAAACGAGCCTCAGGAAGCAGGAAAGGAGGCCTCAAGCATGTTGTGCAAACGAGCCTCAGGAAGCAGGAAAGGAGGCCTCAAGCACGTTGTGCAAACGAGCCTCAGGAAGCAGGAAAGGAGGCTTCAAGCACGTTATGCAAACGAGCCTCAGGAAGTAGGAAAGGAGGCCTCAAGCACGTTGTGCAAACGAGCCACAGGAAGCAGGAAAGGAGGCCTCAAGCATGTCGTGCAAACGAGCCTCAGGAAGCAGGAAAGGAGGCCTCAAGCACGTCGTGCAAACGAGCCTCAGGAAGTAGGAAAGGAGGCCTCAAGCACGTTGTGCAAACGAGCCTCAGGAAGTAGGAAAGGAGGCCTCAAGCACGTTGTGCAAACGAGCCTCAGGAAGTAGGAAAGGAGGCCTCAAGCACGTTGTGCAAACGAGCCTCAGGAAGCAGGAAAGGAGGCCTCAAGCACGTCGTGCAAACGAGCCTCAGGAAGCAGGAAAGGAGGCCTCAAGCACGTCGTGCAAACGAGCCTCAGGAAGCAGGAAAGGACGCCTCAAGCACGTTGTGCAAACGAGCCTCAGGAAGTAGGAAAGGAGGCCTCAAGCACGTTGTGCAAACGAGCCTCAGGAAGTAGGAAAGGAGGCCTCAAGCACGTTGTGCAAACGAGCCTCAGGAAGCAGGAAAGGAGGCCTCAAGCACGTCGTGCAAACGAGCCTCAGGAAGCAGGAAAGGACGCCTCAAGCACGTTGTGCAAACGAGCCTCAGGAAGCAGGAAAGGAGGCCTCAAGCACGTTGTGCAAACGAGCCTCAGGAAGTAGGAAAGGAGGCCTCAAGCACGTTGTGCAAACGAGCCTCAGGAAGTAGGAAAGGAGGCCTCAAGCACGTTGTGCAAACGAGCCTCAGGAAGCAGGAAAGGAGGCCTCAAGCACGTCGTGCAAACGAGCCTCAGGAAGCAGGAAAGGACGCCTCAAGCACGTTGTGCAAACGAGCCTCAGGAAGCAGGAAAGGAGGCCTCAAGCACGTCGTGCAAACGAGCCTCAGGAAGTAGGAAAGGAGGCCTCACGCACGTTGTGCAAACGAGCCTCAGGAAGCCTCGTCTTGTCCTTTCCTCGCTTGTTTAGGCGATGACGATGAAAGGAAGACCGACGTGGGTCGAGTTGAACCTTCCCGCGCTTCAGGATAGAAGTCGGTTAGATGTTGGCAATGTTTGCCCACAAAGATCCTAAAAATCCCTGTGGTTTCTCAAGGATGGGATTCTTGATAAAACGTAGTTGCGCTGGAAGTTTGTTGGAGATTTTGAGGAAGATGGAAAAAGTAAATCCTCAAACGTTCTTCAGAGTGGAAGTCGGAAGGAAATTGTAAACTTCCTTCCAATAAGAGTTGAAAAACTCCACAATCTTCTGAGGAACAAGTTCCTCATAACGTCCTCACAACACCCAAACGCGAAATGTGAGACCGCACGAAACGAACCGTTCAAACCCCGAGAGAAGGCCACCAAATCTATATCCAAATATCTCCCGATGGTGAAGAATCACTTAAAAATTCTAGAAGCCGGATCCGAATCCGGATCTTCACCAAAATCGAATCATTTCGTCCTTGTCACATGCGCTACATCTCTGCTAAACTTCGTCCGAATCAGTCCACAACGTTTTGAGATATTTTGTTCACAAATGGACAGACAGGGGTGAAAACATAACCTCCATCCACCTTCTGTGGCGGAGGTAACGAAAGTTTGAGTGTCTTCTCAAAAAAGTCGTTTAGACCACATCTGAGAACCTACCTGCTCTGTTCAACTGATGCTCATCACTTTTCAGTATTCCTGATCATGGCAAAAGGACAAAAAAACCAAAAATAAGAACTCGGTCAAACCCGGGAATTCATCTTGTCATTCATAATAATCATCATCTTCAGACCGCACATTTCCGAGGTGCCTCCATCAATGGCAATGATTCTGGGACCATCCGATGTAGGTTCACTCCCTGCAGCATCCTTTGGCTTCGTAATTTTAATCGCTTGAAAGGATTCCAAGAAAAGTACGGAAAACTACATTCCTTTGTTAAATAATAGGAAGAGACTTTCCCCTTTGCCACCCGAAGATGCTTCAAAATTCCTTTTTCAATCGCTCTTTCTTACTCCCATCAATATTAAATCTTTCCGATGTATGTATGTGTGATGCTCACTGATAGGCCATGGTGCTGGATGTGATACAGTGGTGTCGTTGATGCTTATTGTAATACTTTTTGTACATGCTTATTGTTTTGTGATACTTATTGTAATACTTGCTCCCCCAGCTCTCTCTGTGCTCTGTCCCCCTAATATTCCTACAGGTCGCACAAGATCTGCCAGCAACCCTCTTACGGTTAAACTGCCAAAATCAAGACTCTCTGCTCACCTTCACTCTTTCATTCCCCTTTTCTCCCGCCTCTGGAACAAACTCCACCACTCCCTTCAATCCCACTCCTCCCTCCAGGTCTTTAAAACAGCTGTTCACCACCATCTCTTATCATCCCCCATCCAAAACCTTGATCTTTTCTACCCCCGCTAATTCACCCCAGATACACTTTTTTGAAATTACAACTTCTTTCCTGGAATTCCTTGCAGTGTCCATGTGTTTTATACCTCTCCCACCTCCCCCCAAGCCCTCTCCCTCCCACAGTTCTCTCGATGTCCCTGCTCTCGAATGTTGTGTTTGTGTCCTTCCCCCTCTCTCCCCATCTTGTTTACCGCTCCCCTTATTTTGTGTTTTATGTGTCGGTTTGACTTTTTGTGTGATTAATGTTATCTCTTTCACGAGCCTCGATCTTGTATGCAAAAAACAAACAAAAAACAAACAAACAAAAAACGCTCCACCACCTAGATGATAGCCAGTAAAGATCAAAACTGTCTAAAACATTATTATTATTATTATTATTATTATTATTATTATTATTTACCCGACAGATCTCCACTCTGACACAGGATACTCAACTGAGTGTGCAAGTATTTGTAATTTCTTCAGGATGCCGAAGATAGCTCACTTACTCACAAAGGACATTGTTGGATCCTTAACGTCCACTAACGCATTCCTCAAGACAGGACATATATTCGAAGCAAATTTCCCGGAGGGTTAATGTCCATCAAAGGTAGAGCACACACATTGATGAAAGAGAACCGCACTTGGTAGAGAGCATACCTACACCAGGCTGAACAGTTA
This sequence comes from Myxine glutinosa, assembly GCF_964187855.1. Classification (NCBI taxonomy): domain Eukaryota; kingdom Metazoa; phylum Chordata; class Myxini; order Myxiniformes; family Myxinidae; genus Myxine; species Myxine glutinosa. The sequence goes on from NC_136274.1 coordinate 17,230,482, forward strand.
ACGTTTTGTCTCCCACTGATAGGACGGATTTCCAACTGGACCTGAACCAAAATAAAATCAGCCTGTTCTTGTCACCTTACCAACTCATCCACCAAGTTTTGTCAAAACTCATCCACAACTTTTTGAAATATTGTGCTATGCGTCGTTTTTGGCATGACCTCTCAATGACGAAGAATCATTTAAAAAACTAGATGGCATTCATAATACTTACCTTACGCCGCCCATGCAGGGCAAGTGTTACTTACCTTAAATACTTACCCTGCTCAATGAACTTGGTGCGAGACAACTATTCTGTTTTTTAGGGTTTATTTTTTTTCTTTGTTCCAATTTGGCTGCCAGACCACGTGACCGATGATATCATTAATTTACATTCCCCAATACAATTGCTGCGTAGATCACACTCAATAAATTTAAAACTGTTTGGACAAACGTTGCACTTGTCGAATTATGACATCATAATTAAGGCACCAATGACGTCATCGTTAACACAACTTTTTCCCCCATGCAGTCTTTGCAATGAGCCACGTTTCAATTTTTTTCCCATGCAACGGTTTTGGAGATAGAGGTGCAACGTTTTTAGTTTTTTCCCAGATGGCACCTGCACTACGTGAGCTATGACGTCATAAGTATCATTAAAAAATTATACAGGACGAGGCGCTCCAATGGTCAAAATTTCATGTCTATCTGACTAACAGTTGCAGAGAAAATAAAAAATTCATACTGATCGGATCAAGCATTATACTTGTCGAATTATGACGTCATAATGATGCACCGATGACATCATCATTAACATTTCTTATTCCCCATGGGGAGTAGTTGATAATAAACCATGTTTGACTTTTTTCCATTGAGCGGTTTCAGAGATAGAGGTGCTACGTTTTTCGAAGATAGCGTCCGTACCACGTGCCGTATGACATCATAATTATCAGTAAGAAATTGTACAGGAAGAGGCGCTCCAATGGTGAAAAATTTCCTGTCACTTCTGGTCATGTCAACCACCGGTTGCAGAGAAAATTAATTTTAAAAATGCAGACACGCACATACGACATATGTATGGACGCACCCGATCGCCTAACCCTGCTTTTCGCTTCACCAGCGCAGAGTAATTATAGTATCCAGATTCGGATCTTCATCACAATCAAATCAATTTGTCCTTGTCACACACCAAACCTGTCCACCAAGTTTCGTCCGAATCCGTCCATAACCTTTTGAGAAATCCTGCTATGTATAGTTTTTGTCCCGATCTCCCAATGGTGAAGAATCACTTAAAAAATGAAATAATTCTCATATCCGAATCCATATTCATATCTTCACCAAAATTGAATCGATTCTTCCTTGTCACACACACAACCGGTCCACCAAGTTTCGTCCAGATCCGTCCATAACCTTTTGAGAAATCCTGCTATGTATAGTTTTTGGCCCGATCTACCAATGGTGAAGAATCACTTAAAAAATTAAATAATTCTCATAACCGAATCCATATTCAGATCTTCACCAAAATTGAATCTATTCTTCCTTGTCACATGCACAACCTGTCCACCAAGTTTCGTCCAAAACGTTTTGAGAAATCCTGCTATGTATAGTTTTTGGCCCGATCTCCCAATGGTGAAGAATCACTTAAAAAATTAAATAATTCCCATATCCGAATCCATATTCAGATCTTCACCAAAATTGAATCGATTCTTCCTAGTCACACACACAACCTGTCCACTAAGTTTCGTCCAAATCCTTCCTTAACTTTTTGAGATATCGTGCTCGTAGCCAAAAACAGACAAATAACCAGGGTTGAATAACTAACCTGCATCCATACATAACCTGTAATCACCTTGCCTGCAAAACATCAGGATGACAGTTTATGGTTTGGCCGAGTTTCAAACCCTTGCTGGACATGTTACAGGTGAGTGCACATACCACTCGGCTATCCAGCTAGCCAACAAATATGGCGCAGTATCAAAATAAGGCAAATATCCCAATGAGAAACAATAATTCCTTAAGCACCGATTCCTCTCGAAAGTCGTAGCAAGTGATGACAAAAAAAGATATATATATATATATATATATATATATATATATATATATATATATATATATATATATATATATATATATATATATATATATATTAGGGTGGTGCTCAAAATAATTTTTTTTAAATATTTACTGGGACATGGCTTTATGTTGTTCCTTTTGTTCCAAAATGAAAAGACAATAAATATGAAAGCAATCTGATTTTATTTAGGGGTGCCACATCAGCCTTCAATCTAAAGGTGTCTACAAAACTTTTCTATATATGGATCGAAAGCAAAACCCGAAGTTTGTTTTATGAAAATCCACCCTCCACTCACTTCCTTTGTATTCTAGCAAACACAAGTTACAATAGCTGCACAAATAGCACTATATTGCTATGAAAACTCAAATTCAATGACAACAATCCAAATGTTCAGTTCATAAAATGAAGAGACACCATATCACATAATATTTAAAAACCCAAATATAATGAGAAATGTAACTCCTATTTCTGGGCCTGTTTCACCACTGTTGCCTTCTTGGCATCGGGGTACATCTTCCTGTGAGCAGCAACAACTTGGAGCAGACCTTGCTTTTGCTCTTCATCCTTTGTAAGGAGCTTATTGTAGTCTTGTATCATTGCGACACCCCTTTCTGCCCTGTCGTTCACCACGACTAAGCCACTGGCGGCTTTCTTTGCTTCCTGAAAGCTGGTTTCTTGCTCCCATGAACCAGGATCCTTATCCATCCAATCAGTTGGGGTCCCTAGGATGCTGAAGAAATGCTTGGTGTGTTTTGTTATGAGGCCAGCGATTGACAGGGCGGTTCCTCGTTTGATAGCTGGTCTCTTTGGAGAGGGGTTTTCACCGTCATTTTTCAATGCTTCAATCATATTGATCTTGCTTTCTTTGTCAATTCTGGTGTCAAAGAATGCAAATGCCACTAGTACTGGGCTCATGTACCACGTGTGGCGGCCAAGTGCCTTCAAGGCTGCCTGAGCCATCTTCTGATTGATTTGTTCAAACTTTTCCAACTTCTTGAAGAGGTTAATGTCATTCAGGGGAGCCTCAATAGCTTGTGGAGCCCGAAACCAAGCCTGTACATATACAAGGCAGACAAAAATGTTGAAGGCTCGGAGTTCTCTCGCCTCTCGAAGTGTCAAGTGGAACTCTGACCGAAACATGAACACCTGTAGTGAATATAGTGCTTTTGCCATCCATCTGGCTCTGTGCATTGCTCCTGGAGCCATGATCTGGATTCCACGAGGTGGGATTCCTCCCATGTAGATGACAGTCAGTTGTAGGAGTTCACGATAATCATCTCGTGGCTGCTGATCTTTCAAACACACAAGAGCAAATTCCAGAGCTTCATCCATCATGTCATTGTTCTGTGCAAACTCAGCTGCCGTATCAGGATCTGTGAATCCATTTTTTGGTTGGCGATGGGCAATGGACGGCCACTCCGCCTGAAACCGCTTAAAAAGCTGGATGTCAGGGCCTCATGAAGGACCGAAAAGAGTGGTGAAAACATCTCCCAGAATGATTTCGTGCGCATGATGGCGGCAAGCCAAATGAATTAGTTCAGTCTGGAGCTTCTTTTCAATGAGGACAGCAGCCCCTCCACGAACACCTGAATTGCTGGCCGTTGTGTCAAAAGACAAAGCCTTCACCTTGCCCACAAGGTTCCAGCTCTTCAGTGTGTCCACTACAGCGGTTGCCATAGCTTCTCCTCCCCCGTCAGGTAACTTGGGAACATTCAACAGCTGCTCCATTCCATGGTACTGGTTGGACACAAGGATTGGAAGACGATCCACCTTCACATGCACAAAATCTCCAGTGACATCGGGAAGAAGCTTTCCATCCCAATGGACCACTAAAGGACCCTGCACATTATGATGAAATGCTTCTTTTATTTCGTCCATGGTTTTGCATCGATGCATCATGCGATTCCGCCGCACTGTCCATCGGTTCAGTGCCAGCTCTGCAGGATCCCATCCTACTGCTCTACAAATGGATGCCAAGTTGTGGACAGCCATTCGGTCACTTGTTTTCGTACGATCCAAAGAAGCTGCGACTTCAGGAGTGACAATGTTGATAGGCCTTCTTTTCTTGGGACGAGATATCCCACCATCAGATGATGAAGAACCAGCCTGTGCCGTGGTCTCAGAGTCAGAGTCTGAGTCTGTGACTTCCATAGCAGTAGCACCCTTCATGACCATTTCCTGTCTCTTATTTTCCTTCTCTGCCTTAGTCTTCTCCTTTTCTTCCCTTTCTTTCTTTCGCTTCGTTTTTGCTTCCAACACAGTGTCTACAGATCCCATTGAAGCCTTCCTCTCTGAGAATTGATCGTGAAGAAACTTCCTGTCCTTGGGGTTGGTGATTATGGCCTCCGAATCTGCATGCCTAAGATCAAACGTCTTCTCCAAGGAGGCCTTGAAGGATGCTTCCTTTTTCTCTTGGGTCGCACCACCCCGCTTTGCACCTTTTTGGAGGCTCCTCCATTCTTCATATAGCCTCTCCAAACGATGGATGCAGTGCTGCTTCGTCGTTGTAGGTAGGTGAGCTTTTTCCCAGAACTTCACAACCTCTTCAATGGTGAGGGTTGCACTCTCCCGGGCAGTGCGATTCTCCTTCTTCAGGTGATGAAAAAACAGGACAAGAGATTGATGCACAGTCGGGAGCTTGGCACCTTTGATGGCATCTCCAGAAGTGGACCCAATGAGATACACATTATCCTGAGCCCGAGTTTTCAATGAAACACTGGTACTAGCACCTGCCATATCTGCAAAATACGCAAGAATGTGGGTAAAATCCTGTTAATTCTTACTCCACAGGGTCACGCTCTACAAAAGAGCCACAGTCAATAAGTTAGGCCTACATATTACACACTAAAAAAGCGTACCCCTGACCCCGGGAACCTGTACAAAACATGCATGAAAATTGCCCAGATAGTGATCATAGGAAGTCTCAAAACTGTATGTATAATATATTGTATATAACTATATATATAATGTATAATGTGTATTTATGTATATTTATTATTTAATGTATATTTTATGTATAAATTTAATGTATATTTAATTATAATGTATATATATTGTATAACTATATATCTATTTATTATATTTAAATTTTAATATATTATATTTATTTTTAATATATTATTTCATGTATTATATTTGTCTATATTTGTATAATTGTCTATCGTATAATTGTATATATAATGTATATTTACTATATATTTATTTTTAATATTATATTTAATGTATATATATAATTATGTATTTATTTTGTGTATATACAGCCCAAAAAATGGGAATTCCTATTTTTGCATGGGGGAAAATTCATCACTGCTGTGGCACCCCTAAATATTATTGGATTCCATTCAAATTTGGTGTGGTTTCCTTTGACACCAAAAGGAACAACAATAGACCATGTCCCGGACAAAATCTGCATTTTGATTTTTTGAAGCCCACCCTATTATATATATATATATATATATATATATATATATATATATATATATATATATATATTGTTGCGGATCTCGGAACGTCGGCCTTCCCCTTACCAAGGGGGGGATGAATCCCCTTGTCTTTTTACTAGCCGACGCGATCCGGGGCTATCACGTTCCTTCCGGTCAGTGTTAAATAGGGTTGTAAGCCGAATTAGTCTTATTACCTAAGTATTAACACCGGCCGTGAAGCAAGGAAATAACCCCTCCCGAACCACGGTTTCAGTGGACACGCCGAGCGAAAGCGAGCCGCGATTCGGGCCGTTAATGGGAACTAACCCGATTGGAGCGGTTCCTGATCGTGCCACGCTTACCCAATGGAGAAATCACTAAGACGGTCGAATTAAGAGGAAAACAGGAAGAACAGGTAATTTATTATACACTTTGTACAAAGAAGAGGAAGAAGGAGAGCAATGTACAGTGAAGAGGAAGAAGCAGATACACAGGGCAGCCTTATACAGTCTTATACTTATCCCCTGGACACGGGCCCGTTCACACTCAGTCACGCGCTCAGACTCACTCACACGGGGTTTGTAGATAGTCGGGTTGAGGGTCCACCGATGGCGTCCACAGCTCGCTCCGGTCCCCGACTCGTACCATGAAGCAGATGGTGATGGTAGACGGCAGGCAAGATCGCCACGTGTCGGTGGTGCGGATCGGACAATTATATGTGGGGGGATTGGTAAGCTGGCGATTATACTGGTGCACGTAATAGTTGTACTGGCACCTTTATATGCGCTCCCAGTATAGCTCGGTACAATGCGCCACTTCCACAATGCTTTCCCAATGATGTCACCAAAGCGCCTTTCCCAATCGAGTCCTTGAAACCAGCAATGCAATGCGCTCCCACCAAGTCCTTCAGAGGGCTCTCCTCTCAATACTCTTCACACGAACTTGACGAGCGCCTCTCCCTTCTCATAACTCAGGTGGGGGCCTCGCACAAAGGGTTTTATTGTCACACCCAGCGAACCCTCTGGAACCTCTAGCCACACCCCGTCAGGTGATGTCGCCTCAGCCCTGGTTAGTTGTTGGGGTCTTCCCGGCTCCGCCCTTGATGGCTGCTTGACGTGGCCACACCCCCGACCTCGTGCTCCGCCCCCTTTTCGGGCCTTACCTCGTGGCATTTGGGCTGGTTCGAGCGAAAGCCCAAGGGCAGCGAACGCTACTGGCAAGCAAGGTGCAACAACTGTGAGCATCCTAATGCGAGGGGCAATGGGGTACAGACTGGATGGTGTGCAATGGAGTCGATTGGAGGGAGGGCTGCAGAATGAACGGGGCCTACTCTTCTTTGTTTTACACAACGCAGATGATAACTAATGGAAATGGCCTTATCTCACATATACTAAGAAATAACTAACGTTCTAAGGTGACCAACGTGTTGCATGTGGCCTAACTATGGGGTGCAACCTTTAACCTTTAATGATGTTACCTGTGTGGGTTCTCAAAACCGCAACAATATATATATATATATATATATATATATATATATATATATATATATATATATATATACATATATATATACTATATATATATATATATATATATATATATATACAATATATATATATATATATATACACATATATATATATATATATATGGTGATACATGGTTGATTAGCCTCATGCCAAGCGCACCACACAGCTTCATTTAATACACACCTGTTGTCGTCTCCAGTTAGGTTCATAAACACGTTGCAAATACAAAATACAATCGATTGCCTCGCTGAACATCACGTGGAACCGTTTTATTCTGCACGGAACACTTTCCTTTCCTCTTCGAGTAATCTTGGCTGTGAGTTATACAATTTGAGAGCTTTAATCTACCTGGGAATTACTCAACAGTTTCCTACCTTTCTTTGCGCTCACAAAACATCCTCAAACAGTTTGATTTTATTTCTAGGAAAGTTAATTACAGTGGATTTAGGATCTCTTGAAATGTAGAGGCAACACTCCTTTGGAGAATCTTCCACCCAGGCATCCTCGCTCACCAACCTGCCAGATTTATCCTTAATTGACCTGACCCTCGTGTGTCTGTGTTTGTGTGTCTTGTTGGTTGTTATCTCCATTTGTTATCTCCATTATCTCCATTTGCGGGTTTCAGGAGGTGGAATGAGGTCCTCCCAGGACCCAAAGTATCCACCTCCTCTTCTATAAGGGATCACGGTTCATGGATCAAACTGTTCAACTTTTTCAGAGTTTTGTTCCAAGTTCTCTTTTCAGGATCGTCACTGAACCCCGAATTGCCTCCAGTTGTAGTTCATTTGTGGTAATATTCCTGGGGATGGTTTCCAAAATCTCAGTGAGTTTCTTCTTCATCATTCCTGTTGCTCCAATTAATCACTGGTACAATTTTGATGCTCTTCAGCTCCCAAGATCTCTTGACATCATTATTGAGGTCCTGATATTTGGTCATTTTCTTGGTTTCTGCATTGTTTATGTTTAGGCCAAAATTACTGGGTACTGATATCTCAATCATCAATGCTGCCTTTTCCTTTTTGTTCCTGAGTACAATGTCCGGACGCATTGCTTTGTTTTCTATGTTCACATTCAATGGAGTCATCCGGTCGTACATGAGCATGACGTCCTCATTTTCAATGATTGTCCTTGGTTTGTGTTTCCATGAGTTTATATATATATATAATATTGTGGCGGATCTCAGCGCCGGCCTTCTACCCTTACCAAGGGGGGATTAGGCCCCTTGTCTTTGACTGGCCGACGGGACCCGGGACCTATGCCGTCCTTCCCGGACAGCGCGAAATAGGGTCGTAGGACTAAAATCACTATTACCTAATTACTCGCGCTGCCCTGAAACGAGGAAATAAGCCTCGCACGAATCACGCGTGCTGAGACGCCGAGCGGTGCGCACACGCGATCCGTGCCGTTTATATAGTGACCAAGGTTCCAGCGATCTTGTTCATACCACGCTTAGCCAATGGAGAAATAACAAAGGTGATCGAATTGGGAAGAAAGGAATAACAAGATTTATTTACACTATTTACAATGATTCCAGAAAAGAGGACACAGTGCAGCGTTAAAAACAGTCTTAACTTAATCCTCAGGACAAACGGGCCCGTCTCACATACAGACACACTAACACAAGCTTTGCAGCTGCAGGATGATGTTCACCCCGTCCAGGGATGGCTCTCGTGCAGCTCCCTCCGGCCTCCGGCTCATCCCGTGCAGATGGTAAGTAGAGGGGCAGGAGCTCTCCGCGTGTCGTTTGGCGCACACAGGATAATACGGGGCGAACGGTAGGGTCTGGGCTCTGGCGGTTGGCGGTTATCACTGGTG